>NC_053037.3:487958599-488259503 GCF_002575655.3 Aegilops tauschii subsp. strangulata
ACGTGGCTGCTATAGGTTTCTTAGCAAGAACGTTTCTTACCTACGCCGAAACCACAACGTGATATGCCAATTTCTATTTACCCTTCATAAGGACCCTTTTCATCGAATCCGATCCGACTAAAGTGGCAGAGACAGACACCTGCTAGCCACCTTATGCAACTAGTGCATGTCAGTCGGTGGAACCTGTCTCACGTAAGCGTACGTGTAAGGTCGGTCCGGGCCGCTTCATCCCACGATGCCGCCGAAACAAGATAAGACTAGTAGTGGCAAGAAAATTGACAACATCTACGCCCACAACAAGTTTGTGTTCTACTCGTGCATAGAAACTACGCATAGACCTAGCTCATGATGCCACTGTTGGAGATCGTTGCAGAAATTAAAAATTTTCTACGCATCACCAAGAACAATCTATGGAGTCTTCTAGCAATGAGAGGGAAAAGAGTGCATCTACATACCCTTGTAGATCACGAGCGGAAGCGTTCAAGTGAACGGGGTTGATGGAGTCGTACTCGTCGTGATCCAAATCACCGATGACCGAGGGCCGAACGGGCGGCACCTCCGCGTTCAACACACGTACGGTTGGGAAGATGTCTCCTCCTTCTTGATCCAGCAAGGGGGAGGGAGAGGTTGATGGAGATCCAGCAGCACGACGGCGTGGTGGTGGAAGCAGCGGGGATCTCGGCAGGGCTTCGCCAAGCTCAGTGAGAGGGAGAGGTGTCATGGGAGGGAGAGGGAGGCGCCAGGGGCTTGGGTGCGGCTGCCCTCCCTCCCCCTCTTTATATAGGGCCCCTGGGGGGCGCCGGCCCTAGGAGATCCAATCTCCAAGGGGGGGCGGCGGCCAAGGGGGTGGCTTGCCCCCAAGCCAAGTGGGCGCCCCCCACCCCTAGGGTTTCCAACCCTAGGCGCATGGGGAGGCCCAAGGGGGGCGCACCAGCCCACCAGGGGCTGGTTCCCCTCCCACTTCAGCCCATGGGGCCCTCCGGGATAGGTGGCCCCACCCGGTGGACCCCCCGGGACCCTTCCGGTGGTCCCGGTACAATACCGGTGACCCCCGAAACATTCCCGGTGGCCGAAACTGGAGTTCCTATATACAATTCTTCACCTCCGGACCATTCCGGAACTCCTCGTGACGTCCGGGATCTCATCCGGGACTCTGAACAACTTTCGTATTTCCGCATACTAATATCTCTACAACCCTAGCATCGCCGAACCTTAAGTGTGTAGACCCTACGGGTTCGGGAGACATGCAGACATGACCGAGACGACTCTCCGGTCAATAACCAATAGCGGGATCTGGATACCCATGTTGGCTCCCACATGTTCCACGATGATCTCATCGGATGAACCACGATGTCGAGGATTCAATCAATCCCGTATACAATTCCCTTTGTCAATCGGTACGTTACTTGCCCGAGATTCGATCGTCGGTATCCCAATACCTTGTTCAATCTCGTTACCGGCAAGTCACTTTACTCGTACCATAATGCATGATCCCGTGACCAAACACTTGGTCACATTGAGCTCATTATGATGATGCATTACCAAGTGGGCCCAGAGATACCTCTCCGTCATACGGAGTGACAAATCCCAGTCTCGATTCGTGCCAACCCAACAGACACTTTCGGAGATACCCGTAGTGCACCTTTATAGCCACCCAGTTACGTTGTGACGTTTGGCACACCCAAAGCACTCCTATGGTATCCGGGAGTTGCACAATCTCATGGTCTACGGAACTGATACTTGACATTTGGAAAAGCTCTAGCAAACGAACTACACGATCTTGTGCTATGCTTAGGATTGGGTCTTGTCCATCACATCATTCTCCTAATGATGTGATCCCGTTATCAATGACATCCAATGTCCATAGTCAGGAAACCATGACTATCTGTTGATCAACGAGCTAGTCAACTAGAGGCTCACTAGGGACATGTTGTGGTCTATGTATTCACACATGTATTACGATTTCCGGATAACACAATTATAGCATGAACAATAGACAATTATCATGAACAAAGAAATATAATAATAACCATTTTATTATTGCCTCTAGGGCATATTTCCAACAGGCGGCGCGGTTGCTGTGGTGGGTGGAGCGGCTGCGAGAGGGAGGAGCAGCGACGTGTGAGGGTGGTGGCGGCGGCGGCTCGGGGCGGCGGCGGCGGCTAGGCTTGCGGAAGGTGACAAGGTGTTTAGGCAGGGATCGATATGGTATCTGATACCATGTAAGTTAGGGAGAAAGGGATTGTGTGCATCGATAATTCTCATTGATCGTGCACTAGATACATACATAGATACAAGGGGTGCGTCTGGTGTCTTGTCTCCCAAGATACAACAAGTTACACGGGAAGAGAGACGCGACATGTGCAATGTACAATACCCAGACCTATATACGTATATGCATGTTGAACAATACACATTGTATATTGTTTGTGTACATCTAAAAATAATAATACAAGTTTAACATTTTTCATCTATATGATTAACATTTTTCAAATAACTGTTTTGGTGTCTAATTTTTTCCGTACACATCATACATTTTTCTTATTAATCTGAAATATTTTTTTGGACATGTCTAACATTTTACATATACACGTTTAACATGATACAAATACACGATTAACATTTTATTAAACATATATTTTTTGGATGTCTATATTTCCATACATATTGCACATTTTTCGTATAAATCAGGATTTTTTATATACACGTTTAATATTTTCAAATACATGATTAACACTTTGGAACTCTTATATTTTCATGTTTATTTTCTCATATAAGTTTTACATTTTTCTACACAGATTTAGCATTTTTAAATTGAATGATTAACATTTTTCAAAAAATTATATAAAGTGTTTTTTTGTAATATGCATCTTTAGAATATTTATAAGTACAAATAAAAGTAAAAAAGTAAAATAAAAAAACAGGAAAAAAACAAGGCAGTAGCCTCCGCACACTGGGCTGGCCCATTCGCAAGTTCTAGTCAGGCGAGAGCTGAGTCTGTCTCACGTCAAGCAAGACATAGTCAGAAAACTAAATGTCGCATTGACTTACCGGTGTCGCTCTCTCAGTATGTGAGCGGTAGGATGGGCCGACCCAATAGATACATATACTAGCGGTCTTGCGAAGGTTCTGCACCGGTTTGTGGAACTTTCCACCGGTCTTTAACCGGTTTTGAAAAGGTTTCATGTTTTTTTTTTCTTTTGTCTATGTTTTTCTTTATGGTTTTCATTGGTTATTCTTTTGTTTTTTTGTTTCTCCAAATACATGCTAACTTGGATCACTACACGTTGTACATTTTTTGTACATATGCATACCATGTTTTATACACACTGAGCATTTTTCAAATATATGATGAACATATTTTCAAATACATGTTTGAACATTCTTTAAATGAATGTTATAAAAATTCAAATACACATTGAACATTGTTTGATCTATATGCAACATTTTCTTAATCACATGAAGGTTTTTTAGATTATATTAACATTTTCTTAAAAATATCATCAAAATATTTATGAAACATGCGATATTTTTTTAAATGTTTGTGTACATTATTCTGAATGATACAAAACAGTTTTAGAAACTAGTGCAAACCGTTTCTTTACATTCTCTACCATATTTAAAAATGACACAAATACTTTTGGAGACGCGTGGCCATCTACTAAATGTCACGAACAATTTTTAAAAATATCATATGGTGAATAAAAATATAGCCTCAAGTAAAGTTACCGATAGAAGAAAACGAAAGAGGGGATGCCTTCCGGGGCATCCCCAAGCTTAGGCTCTTGGTTGTCCTTGAATATTACCTTGGGGTGCCTTGGGCATCCCCAAGCTTAGGCTCTTGCCACTCCTTATTCCATAGTCCATCAAAACCTTACCCAAAACTTGAAAACTTCACAACACAAAACTCAACAGAAAATCTCATGCGATCCGTTAGTATAAGAAAGCAAATCACCACTTTATGGCACTGTTGTGAACTTATTCTTTATTGGTATAATATTTACTGTATTCCAACTTCTTCATGGTTCATACCCCCCGATAGTCCTCATAGATTCATCAAAATAAGCAAACAACACAAAGAAAACAGAACCTGTCAAAAAGAGAACAGTCTGTAGCAATCAGAGAACTTCTAATACTTCTGTAACTCCAAAAATTCTGAAAAATTAGGAAAACCTGGGAAATTTGTATATCAATCTTGTGTAAAACATTCAGATCAAAATCACGCTTCTGTGAATTATGAAAATTATTTTTCTGGGCGCAAAAGTTTCTGTTTTTCAGCAAGATGAAATCAACTATCACCGTAAGCCATCCCAAAGGTCTTACTTGGCACAAACACTAATTAAAACACAAAAACACATCTAACCAGAGGCTAGATGAATTATTTATTGCAAAAGAGCAAGGAAAAATATTGGGTTGTCTCCCAACAAGCGCTTTTTTTAAAGCCTTTTAGCTAGGCATTAATAATTTCAATGATGCTCACAAAAAAGAGAAAAATTGAAGCACAAAGAGAGCATCATAAAACATGCGACAAACACATCTAAGTCTAACATATTTTCTATGCATAGGCATTTTATAAGCAAACAAATTATCAAGGCAAGCAAAAACTAGCATATGCAAGAAAGAAGAAAGTGGCGATAACAATCTCAACATGAAGAGAGGTAATTTAGTAACATGAAAATATCTACAACCATATTTTTCCTCTCTCATAATAATTACATGTAGGATCATGAAAAATTCAACAATATAGCTATCACATAACATATTCTCAACACGATCCACATGCATGCGAAGTTGACACTCTTCCAAAATAGTGGTATTAACATTAACTAAAGTCATGACCTCTCCAAACCCACTTTTATCGAAAATTTCATAAGATTGAACATTCTCCAAATATGTGGGATCTAAAGTTGACACTCTTCCAAACCCACTTTCAATATTATTGCAAACATTATTATTAATCTCATATTCATCATGGGGCTTAAATAAATTTTCAAGATCATAAGAAGAATCACCCCAATCATGATCATTGCAACAAGTAGTAGACATAGGAAAATTAGCATCCCCAAGCTTAGGGTTTTGCATATTATTAGCACATTTGACATTCATAGAATTTGTAATAATATCATTGCAATCATGTTTTTCATTGAAGGAGCTATCGTGAATCACTTCATAAATTTCTTCTTTTAACACTTCATCACAATTTTCAGATTCACAAATCTCAAGCAAAACTTCGTAAAGATAATCTTGTGAACTCAACTCACTAGCAACTGGTTCATCATAGTTGGATCTCTTAAAAAGATTGGCAAGTGGATGAGGATCCATAAACTTTTTGGTTTCTGATTTTCAATAAACACACAATTATACCAAGCGAACGAGCAAACAAACCAAGTAAGACATAAAGGCAAACGAAAAGACAAACAGAAGAAGGGCGAATAAAAAGGCAAATCTTTTTGTTTTTTTGAAAATTGTTTTAAAAGTGGGGGAGAGGAAAACAAGAGGCAAATGGCGAACAATGTAATGCAAGAGATGATAGTTTTATGATGGGTACTTGGTATGTCTTGACTTGGCGTAGATCTCCCCGGCAACGGTGCCAGAAATTCTTCCTGCTACTTCTTGAGCTTGAGTTGGTTTTTCCCTTGAAGAGGCAAGGGTGATGCAGCAAAGTAGAGATAAGTATTTCCCTCAGTTTGAGAACCAAGGTATCAATCCAGTAGGAGAAGAACACGCAAATCACTAATGCCTGCACAAACAATCAAACACTTGCACCCAACGCGATAAAGGGGTTGTCAATCCCTTCACGGTTACTTGCAAAAGTGAGATCTGATAGAGATAGATAAATAGAACTAAACAAAAGATAGAATATTTTTGGGTTTTTTTATTTATAGATCTAAAAATAAAAGATTGCAAAATAGTAGATCGGAAACTAATATGATGGAAAATAGACCCCGGGGCCATAGGTTTCACTAGAGGCTTCTCTCATGAAGGCAAATAATACAGTGGGTGA
Organism: Aegilops tauschii subsp. strangulata; assembly: GCF_002575655.3. NCBI lineage: Eukaryota > Viridiplantae > Streptophyta > Magnoliopsida > Poales > Poaceae > Aegilops > Aegilops tauschii. Next base: position 487,964,604 of record NC_053037.3, read on the forward strand.
ACAAATTACTGTCGAGCGATTGATAGAAAAGCGCAAAGTTATGAAGATATCCAAGGCAATGATTATGCAATATAGGCATCACGTCCATTTCAAGTAGACCGAAACGATTCTGCATCTACTACTATTACTCCACACATCGACCGACTCCTGCCTGCATCTAGAGTATTAAGTTCATAAGAACAGAGTAATGCATTAAGTAAGATGACATGATGTAGAGGAATGAACTCAAGCAATATGATGAAAACCCCATCTTTTATCCTCGATGGCAACAATGCAATACGTGTCTCGCTACCCCTACTTTGTCACTGGGTGAAATCACGCAAGATTGAACCCAAAGCTAAGCACTTCTCCCATTGCAAGAAATACCAATCTAGTTGGCCAAACCAAACCGATAATTCGAAGAGAGATACAAAGATACCAAATCATGCATATAAGAATTTGGAGGAGATTTAAATAATATTCATAGATAAGCTTATCATAAATCCACAATTCATCGGATCTCGACAAACACACCGCAAAAGAGTATTAGATCGAATAGATCTCCAAGAACATCGAGGAGAACATGGTATTGAGAATCAAAGAGAGAGAGAAAGAAGAAGCCATGTAGCTACTAGCTATGGACCCGTAGGTCTGAGGTAGACTACTCACGCTTCATCAGAAGGGCACTAGAGTTGATGTAGATGCCTGTTGGGGAACACAGTAATTTAAAAAAAAATCCTACGATCACGCAAGACCTATCTAGAAGATGCATATCTACAAGAGGGGAGAGTGTGTCCACGTACCCTCACAGGCCAAAAAGCGGAAGCGTTTAGTAACACAGTTGATGTAGTCGAACGTGTTCACATTCCAACCGATCTAAGTACCGAACGTACGGCACCTCCGTTTTCAGCACACATTCAGCACGATGACGTCCCTCGAGCTCTTGATCCAGTTGAGGACGAGGGAGCACGATGGTGTGGCGACGGTGATGATGAAGTTACCGGTGCAGGGCTTCGCCTAAACACTACGACGATATGACCGAGGTGTTAACTATGGAGGGGGGCACCGCACACGGCTAGGAATAATTGATGTGTGTTCTAGGGGTGCCGTCCCCACGTATATAAAGGAGGGAGAGTGAGGGAGGCAGCCTAGGGCGCGCCCAAGTAGGAGGAAGTAGGAGTCCAATTCGGCTCCCCTCCTACCATATTTGGACAAGGGGGAAAGGAAGGAGGGGGTAGGAGAAGGAAGTAGGAGTCCTATGATACGTCTCCAACGTATCTATAATTTATGAAGTATTCATGCTATTATATTATCTGTTTCGGACGTTAATGGGCTTTACTAAGCACTTTTATATGATTTTTGGGACTAACCTATTAACCCAGAGCCCAGTGCCAGTTCCTGTTTTTTCCCTTGTTTCAGTGTTTCGAAGAAAAGGACTATCAAACGGAGTCCAAACGGAATGAAACCTTCGGGAGAGTTATTTTTGGAAAGAAAGCAATCCGGGAGACTTGGAGTGCACGTCAGGGGATCAACGAGGAGAGCACGAGGCAGGGGGGTGTGCCCACCCTCATGGGCGCGCCCTCCACCCTCGTGGCCCCCCTGACCGACTTCTTTCGCCTATATATATCCATATACCCTAAAACCATCGAGGAACAGAATAGATCAGGAGTTCCGCTGCCGCAAGCCTCTGTAGCCACCAAAAACCAATCGGGACCCTGTTCCGGCACCCTGCCGGAGGGGGGATCCCTCACCGGTGGCCATCTTCATCATCCCGGCGCTCTCCATGACGAGGAGGGAGTAGTTCACCCTCGGGGCTGAGGGTATGTACCAGTAGCTATGTGTTTGATCTCTCTCTCTCTATCTCTCTCTCTCGTGTTCTTGAGGTGATACGATCTTGATGTATCGCGAGCTTTGCTATTATAGTTGGATCTTATGATGTTTCTCCCCCTCTACTCTCTTGTAATGGATTGAGTTTTCCCTTTGAAGTTATCTTATCGGATTGAGTCTTTAAGGATTTGAGAACACTTGATGTATGTCTTGCGTGGGATACCCGTGGTGACAATGGAGTATTCTATTGATCCACTTGATGTATGTTTTGGTGATCAACTTGCGGGTTCCGCCCATGAACCTATGCATAGGGGGTGGCACACGTTTTCGTCTGGACTCTCCGGTAGAAACTTGGGGCACTCTTTGAAGTACTTTGTGTTGGTTGAATAGATGAATCTGAGATTGTGTGATGCATATCATATAATCATACCCACGGATACTTGAGGTGACAATGGAGTATCTAGGTGACATTAGGGTTTTGGTTGATTTGTGTCTTAAGGTGTTATTCTAGTACGAACTCTTGAATAGATCGATCTGAAAGAATAACTTTGAGGTGGTTTCGTACCCTACCATAATCTCTTCATTTGTTCTCCGCTATTAGTGACTTTGGAGTGAATCTCTGTTGCATGTTGAGGGATAGTTATATGATCTAATTATGTTATTATTGTTGAGAGAATTTGCACTAGTGAAAGTATGAACCCTAGGTCTTGTTTCCTAGCATTGCAATACCGTTTGTGCTCACTTTTATCATTAGTTACCTTGGTGTTTTTATATTTTCAGATTACAAAAACCTATATCTACCATCCATATTGCACTTGTATCACCATCTCTTCGCCGAACTAGTGCACCTATACAATTTACCATTGTATTGGGTGTGTTGGGGACACAAGAGACTCTTTGTTATTTGGTTGCAGGGTTGCTTGAGAGAGACCATCTTCATCCTACGCCTCCCACGGATTGATAAACCATAGGTCATCCACTTGAGGGAAATTTGCTACTGTCCTACAAACCTCTGCACTTGGAGGCTCAATAACGTCTACAAGGAGAAGGTTGCGTAGTAGACATCATCCTACTTCATACTTTCCTTTTCCTCCTCTCCTTTCCCTTTCTCCCCACGTGGATGGCCCTATAGGGGGCGCACCAGCCCCTTGTGGGCTGGTGTGTTCCCTTACTTCGCCCATTAAGCCCATATCTTTGCCGGGGGTTGCCCGGAACCCCTTCCGGTGACCCGGTATCACCCGGAACACTTCCGGTGTCCAAATACCATCGTCCTATATATGAATCTTTACCTCTCAATCATTTCGAGACTCCTCGTCGTGTCCGTGACCTCATCTAGGACTCTGGTCATCAAATCACATAACTCATAATACAAATCATCATCGAACGTTAAGCGTGCGGACCCTATGGGTTCGAGAACTATGTAGACATGTCAATAACCAATAGCGGAACCTGGATGCTCATATTGGCTCCTACATATTCTACGAAGATCTTTATCGGTCAAACCGCATAACAACATACGTTGTTCCCTTTGTCATCGGTATGTTACTTGCCCGAGATTCGATCGTCGGTATCATCATACCTAGTTCAATCTCGTTACCGGCAAGTCTCTTTACTCGTTCCGTAATGCATCATCCCGTGACTAACTCATTAGTCACATTGCTTGCAAGGCATATAGTGATGTGCATTACCGAGAGGGCCCAGAGATACCTCTCCGATACACGGAGTGACAAATCCTAATCTCGATCTATGCCAACCCAACAAACACCTTCGGAGACATATGTAGAGCATCTTTATAATCACCTAGTTACGTTGTGACGTTTGATAGCACACAAGGTGTTCCTCCGATATTCGGGAGTTGCATAATCTCATAGTCAGAGGAACATGTATAAGTCATGATGAAAGCAATAGAAATAAAACTAAACAATAATTATGCTAAGCTAATGGATGGGTTTTGTCCATCACATCATTCTCTAATGTGTGATCCCGTTCATCAAATGACAACACATGTCTATGGTCAGGAAACATAACCATCTTTGATTAACGAGCTAGTCAAGTAGACGCATACTAGGGACACTCTGTTTTGCCTATGTATTCACACATGTACTAAGTTTCCGGTTAATACAATTCTAGCATGAATAATAAACATTTATCATGATATAAGGAAATATAAATAACAACTTTATTATTGCCTCTAGGGCATATTTCCTTCAGTCTCCCACTTGCACTAGAGTCAATAGTCTAGTTCACATCGCCATGTGATTTAACACCAATTGTTCACATCTTTATGTGATTAATACCCATAGTTCACATCGCCATGTGACCAACACTCAAAGGGTTTACTAGAGTCAATAATCTAGTTCACATCGCTATGTGATTAACACCCAAGAGTAATAAGGTGTGATCATGTTTTTCTTGTGAGAGAAATTTAGTCAACGGGTCTGCCACATTCAGAGCCGTATGTATTTTGCAATTTTTCTATGTCTACAATGTTCTGCACGGAGCTACTCTAGCTAATTGCTCCCACTTTCAATATGTATCTAGATCGAGACTCATAGTCATCCAGATCGGTGTCAAAGCTGTCATCGACGCAACTCTTTACGACGAACTCTTTTATCACCTCCATAACCGAGAAATATTTCCTTAGTCCTCTAAGGATAATTTTGACCACTGTCCAGTGATCTACTCCTAGATCACTATTGTACTCCCTTGCCAAAAACATGCTAAAGTATACAATAGGTCTGGTACACAACATAGCATACTTTATAGAACCCATGACTAAGGCATAGGGAATGACTTCTCATCATTTTTCTATTTTCTGCCGTGGTCGGGTTTTGAGTCTTTACTCAACTTCACACCTTGCAACACAGGCAAGAACTCCTTCTTTGACTGTTCCTACTTCAAAATCTTGTCAAGGTATGTACTCATTGAAAAACCTTATCAAGCGTCTTGATCTATCTCTATAGATCTTAATGCTCAATATGTAAGCAGCTTCACCGAGGTCTTTCTTTGAAAAACTCCTTTCAAACACTCCTTTATGCTTTCTAGAAAATTCTACATCATTTCCGATCAACAATATGTCATTCGCATATACTTATCAGAAAGGTTGTAGTGCTCCCACTCACTTTCTTGTAAATACAGCCTTCTCCAAAAGTCTGTATAAAACCATATGCTTTGATCACACTATCAAAGTGTATATTCCAACTCCGAGAGGCTTGCACCAGTCTATAAATGGATCGCTGGAGCTTGCACACTTTGTCATCACCTTTAGGATCGACAAAACCTTCTGGTTGCATCATATACAACTCTTATTTAAGATATCTATTAAGAAATGCAGTTTTTACATCCATCAGCCAAATTTCATAAAATACGGCAATTACTAACATGATTCGGACAGACTTTAAGCATAGATATGAGTGAGAAATTCTCATCGTAGTCAACACCTTGAACTTGTCGAAATTTTTTTGCGACAATTCGAGCTTTTTAGATAGTAACACTACTATCAGCGTCTTTCTTCCTCTTGAAGATCTATTTATTCTCAATGGCTCGCCGATCATCGGGCAAGTCAATCAAAGTCCATACTTTGTTCTCATACATGGATCCCATCTCAGATTTCATGGCTTAAAGCCATTTTGCGGAATCTGGGCTCATCATCGCTTCCTCATAGTTCGTAGATTCGTCATGGTCTAGTAACATGACTTCCAGAACAGAATTACCGTACCACTCTGGTGCGGACCGTACTCTGGTTGACCTACAAGGTTCAGTAGTAACTTGATTTGAAGTTTCATGATCATCTTCATTAGCTTCCTCACTAATTGGTGTAGGAATCACTGGAACTGATTTCTGTGATGTACTACTTTCCAACTCGGGAGAAGGTACAATTACCTCATCAAGTTCTACTTTCCTCCCACTCACTTCTTTCGAGAGAAACTCCTTCTCTAGAAAGGATCCATTCTTAGCAACGAATATCTTGTCTTCGGATCTGTGATAGAAGGTGTACCCAATAGTCTCCTTTGGGTATCCTATGAAGACACATTTCTCCGATTTGGGTTCGAGCTTATCAGGTTGAAGCTTTTTCATATAAGCATCGCAACCCCGAACTTTAAGAAACGACAACTTAGGTTTCTTGCCAAACCATAGTTCATACGGTGTCGTCTCAACGGATTTAGATGGTGCCCTATTTAACGTGAATGCAGCTGTCTCTAATGCATAACCCCAAAAATGATAGTGGTAATTTGGTAAGGGACATCATAGATTGTGCCATATCTAATAAAGTACGGTTATGACGTTCGGACACACCATTACACTGTGGTGTTCCACATGGCGTGAGTTGCGAAACTATTCCACATTGTTTCAAATGAAGACCAAACTCGTAACTCAAATATTCGTCTCCGCGATCAGATCGTAGAAACTTTATTTTCTTGTTACGATGATTTTCCACTTCACTCTAAAATTCTTTGAACTTTTCAAATGTTTCAGACTTATGTTTCATCAAGTAGATATACCCATATCTGCTCAAATCATCTGTGAAGGTTAGAAAATAACGATACCAGCCGCGAGCATCAACACTCATCGGACCGCATACATCAGTATGTATTATTTCCAACAAGTCTGTTGCTCGCTCCATTGTTCCAGAGAATGGAGTCTTAGTCATCTTGCCCATGAGGAATGGTTCGCAAGTATCAAGTGATTCGTAATTAAGTGATTCCAAAAGCCCATCAACATGGAGTTTCTTCATGCTCTTTACACCAATATGACCTAAACGGCAGTGCCACAAATAAGTTGCACTATCATTATTAAACCTATATCTTTTGGCTTCAATACTATGAATATGTGTATCACTACTATCGAGATTCAACAAAAGTAGACCACTCATCAAGGGTGCATGACCATAAAAGATATTACTCATATAAATAGAACAACCATTATTCTCTGATTTAAATGAATAACCGTCTCGCATCAAACAAGATCCAGATATAATGTTCATGCTCAACGCTGGCACCAAGTAACAATTATTTAGGTCTAAAACTAATCCCAAAGGTAGATGTAGAGGTAGCGTGCCGACCGCGATCACATCGACTTTAGAACCATTTCCCACGCTCAACGTTACCTCGTCCTTAGCCAATCTTCTCTTAATCCGTAGCCCCTGTTTCGAGTTGCAAATATGAGCAACAGAACCAGTATCAAATACCCAAGCCCTACTGCGAGCATTAGTTAAGTACACATCAATAACACGTATATCAAATATACCTTCCACTTTGCCATCCTTCTTACCCGCCAAATACCTGGGGCAGTTCCGTTTCCAGTGACCTGTCCCTTTGCAGTAGAAGCACTCAATCTCAGGCTTAGGTCCAGACTTTGGCTTCTTCACTTGAGCAGCAACTTGCTTGCCGTTCTTCTTGAAGTTCCCTTTCTTCCCTTTGCCCTTCTTCTTGAAACAGGTGGTCTTGTTGACCATCAACACTTGATGCTCCTTCTTGATTTCTACCTCCGCAGCTTTTAGCATTGCGAAGAGCTCGGGAATTGTCTTATCCATCCCTTGCATATTATAGTTCATCACAAAACTTTGTAGCTTGGTGGCAGTGATTGAAGAACTCTGTCAATGACACTATCATCAGGAAGATTAACTCCCAGTTGAGTCAAGTGGTTGTGGTACCCAGACATTCTGAGTATTTGTTCACTGACAGAACTATTCTCCTCCATCTTGAAGCTATAGAACTTATTGGAGAATTCATATCTCTCAATCCAGGCATTTGCTTGAAATATTAACTTCAACTCCTGAAACATCTCATATGCTCCATGACGTTTAAAACGCCGTTGAAGTCCCGGTTCTAAGCCGTAAAGCATGGCACACTGAACTATCGAGTAGTCATCAGCTTTGCTCTGCCAGACGTTCTTAACGTCATCAGTAGCATCTGCAGCAGGCCTAGCACCCAGCGGTGCTTCTAGGACGTAATTCTTCTGTGCAGCAATGAGGATAATCCTCAAGTTACGGAACCAGTCCGTGTAATTGCTACCATCATCTTTCAACCTAGCTTTCTCTAGGAACGCATTAAAATTCCGCAGAACAGTAGCACGGGCCATTTATCTACAACAACATAGACATGCAAAATACTATCAGGACTAAGTTCATGATAAATTAAAGTTCAATTAATCATATTACTTAAGAACTCCCACTTAGATAGACATCCCTCTAGTCATCTAAATGATCACGTGATCCATATCAACTAAACCATGTCCGATCATCACGTGAGATGGAGTAGTTTTCAATGGTGAACATCACTATGTTGATCATATCTACTATATGATTCATGCTCGACCTTTCGATCTCAGTGTTGCGAGGCCATATCTGCATATGCTAGGCTCATCAAGTTTAACCCGAGTATTCTGGGTGTGCAAAACTGGCTTGCACCTGTTGTATGTGAACGTAGAGCTTATCACACCCGATCATCACGTGGTGTCTCGGCACAACGAACTGTAGCAACGGTGCATACTCAGGGAGAACACTTATACCTTGAAATTTAGTGAGGGATCATCTTATAATGCTACCGCCGTACGAAGCAAAATAAGATGCATAAAGGATAAACATCACATGCAATAAAAGTAAGTGATATGATATGGCCATCATCATCTTGTGCCTTTGATCTCCATCTCCAAAGCACCGTCATGATCACCATCGTTGCCGGCTTGACACCTTAATCTCCATCGTAGAATCGTTGTCGTCTCGCCAACTATTGCTTCAACGACTATCGCTACCGCTTAGTGATAAAGTAAAGCAATTACATGGCGATTGCATTTCATACAATAAAGCGACAACCATAAGGCTCCTGCCAGTTGCCGATAACGGTTACAAAACATGATCATCTCATACAACAATTTATATCTCGTCACGTCTTGACCATATCACATCACAACATGCCCTGCAAAAACAAGTTAGACGTCCTCTACTTTGTTGTTGCTAGTTTTACGTGGCTGCTATGGGCTTCTAGCAAGAACCGTTCTTACCTACGCATCAAAACCACAACGATTTTTCCTCAAGTGTGCTGTTTTAACCTTCAACAAGGACCGGCCGTAGTCAAACTCGATTCAACTAAAGTTGGAGAAACAGACACCCGCTAGCCACCTGTGTGCGAAGCACGTCAGTAGAACCAGTCTCATGAACGCGGTCATGTAATGTCGGTCTGGGCCGCTTCATCCAACAATACCGTCGAATCAAAGTAAGACATTGCTGGTAAGGAGTATGACTATTATCGCCCACAACTCATTGTATTCTACTCGTGCACATAACATCTACGCATAAACCTGGCTCGGATGCCACTGTTGGGGAACGTGGTAATTTCAAAAAAATTCCTACGATCATGCAAGATCTATCTAGGAGATGCATAGCTACGAGAGGGGAGAGTGTGTCCACGTACCCTCGTAGACCAAAAAGCGAAAGCGTTTAGTAACACGGTTGATGTAGTCGAACGTCTTCACGATCCAACCGATCTAAGTACCGAACGTACGTCACCTTCGTGTTCGGCACACGTTCAGCACGATGATGTCCCTCGAGCTCTTGATCCAGTTGAGGACGAGGGAGAGTTCCGCCAGCACGATGGCGTGGCCACGATGATGATGAAGTTACCGGCACAGGGCTTCGCCTAAGCACTACGACGATATGACTGAGGTGTTAACTGTGGAGGGGGGCACCGCACACGGCTAGGAACAATTGATGTGTGTTCTAGGGGTGCCCTCCCCACGTATATAAAGGAGGGAGAGGGAGGGAGGCCGCCTAGGGCGCGCCCAAGTAGGAGGAATCCTACTTGGGCCCCTAGTCCAATTTGGCCCCCCTCCTACCATATTTGGACAAGGGGGAAAGGAAGGAGGGGGGAGGAGAAGGAAGTAGGAGTCCTACTTCATACTTTCCTTTTCCTCCTCTCCTTTCCCTTTCTCCCCACGTGGCTGGCCCTATAGGGGGCGCACCAGCCCCTTGTGGGCTGGTGTGTTCCCTTACTTGGCCCATTAAGCCCATATCTTTGCCGGGGGTTGCCTGGAACCCCTTCCGGTGACCCGGTATCACCCGGAACACTTCCGGTGTCCAAATACCATTGTCCTATATATGAATCTTTACCTCTCGACAATATCGAAACTGCTCGTCATGTCCGTGATCTCATCCGGTACTCCGAACAAACTTCGATCATCCAATCACATAACTCATAATACAAATCGTCATCGAACGTTAAGCGTGCGGACCCTACGGGTTCGAGAACTATGTAGACATGACCGAGACACATCTGTGGTCAATAACCAATAGCGGAACCTGGATGCTCATATTGGATCCCATATTCTACGAAGATCTTTATCGGTCAAACCGCATAACAACATACGTTGTTCCCTTTGTCATCGGTATGTTACTTACCCGAGATTCGATCGTCGGTATCATCATACCTAGTTCAATCTCGTTACCGGCAAGTCTCTTTACTCGTTCCATAATGCATCATCCCGTGACTAACTCATTAGTCACATTACTTGCAAGGCTTATATTGATGTGCATTACCGAGAGGGCCCAGAGATACCTCTCCGATACACGGAGTGACAAATCCTAATCTCGATCTATGCCAACCTAACAAACACCTTTGGAGACATCTGTAGAGCATCTTTATAATCACACAGTTACGTTGTGACGTTTGATAGCACAGAAGGTGTTCCTCCGGTATTCGGGAGTTGCATAATCTCATAGTCAGAGGAACATGTATAAATCATGATGAAAGCAATATCAATAAAACTAAACGATCATTATGCTAAGCTAACGGATGGGTCTTGTCCATCACATCATTCTCTAATGATGTGATCCTGTTCATTGAGTGATAACACATGTCTATGGTCAAGAAACATAACCATCTTTGATTAACGAGCTAGTCAAGTAGAGGCATACTCGGGACACTCTGTTTTGCCTATGTATTCACACATGTACTAAGTTTCCTGTTAATACAATTCTAGCATGAATAATAAACATTTATCATGATATAAGGAAATATAAATAACAACTTTATTATTGTGTCACGACCGATTTTTCAATAAAATAATTATTGAGAGACCAATCCCTTTTACGGACCAGCGAGGAAGAATTCCTTCTCACTGGTAGACAATATCTTGGTCATAGAAGGAAAATACCAGGAGTACTAAATATAATACAAGGTTGAGCAGAGACTGCCCAACAATTTATTACATGCGCGCCGCTAAAACAAAACGGCGGATGGGGTGGCAACTACTAACTCACGATAATAACGGTGGTGGAAATATCACCGCGAAGCGAGTGATATGATTCCAGAAGACTACAGCTCTTCGAGCGTCGGAGTGAGGCTCGAGAAGACTTATTGCGGGTGGCGGAAGCGTATACAATACAAGTGACCAATATCCGGGATCGCGCAGGACTGACTGGGACTCCTCTAGGCATCGGACGCGCTATCAAACTCTTCATCCAAGAGATCGCGTTCGTCAACATCTGGCCAAATCAACAAGCCAGGTGAGTACTATGAAAGTACTCGCAAGACAGTTCGGACATAAGATATAACAAGTGTAAACATGAAGCATATGAACAAGTTAACTGGTGCGATTAGACATAACGGTAATGAATGCTGGGTGCCAAGCGAGGGTCTGAATGACGCCTCGAGCGGAAACTGCAGAATAGTAATACTGGTGCCAAACGAGTGTCTGAAAGACTCCTCGAGCGGAAAATGCGGAATATTAATGCGGGTGCCAAACGAGTGTCTGAAAGACTCCTCGAGCGGAAAATGCGGAACAATAATGCCACAGTCGGGCGTCGGGGCGACACCACATAAAGGGCTTTTAACAGAAAATAATAGATAGTACATGCCGCAGTCGGACGTCTGAGCGACATCACATAAAGGGCTTATATTTAAAGTAAGAAACAAGTACACGCCACAGTCGGACGTCTGCGCGACGTCACATAAAGGGCTTATATCACAACTCATTAATACAATAGTTTGGGAACATAAATTATCACAGCATTGAGACAAATATAACGTTAGTCCATCCACAGGAATAACAATAAATCTGGATTTACCACCTGAGCTTGTTCACCGGGGCAAGTTTTGTCACACAGATAGATATGGATATAATTCTTACACTGCTTGATCATGGGTACGATGATTTGGAAAGAATTGACTCTGCAGAGTTTGTACTTAACCACAGCCAACGGATTTCAGTAGTCACGGGGACTAGTTCCGTCTACGGTGTTTTGGAAGAAACACGTCTAACCAGTACACGCCCAATTCAACCATCCGAAGCCAGGGATCACCCTCGGCAACTTTCAAGAAAAAACTTGAGACGGGGAGGCTACAACCTCACGTAGCATGGGATCAAATTTCTATACGCGCGCTATAAGGGGGTGCCCCCCCTCTCGGTCCCAACCGGAAACACCCATGCCCCCTGACCGAATGATTGGCTTTAATCCTGGGCCAAGGTACCATCATCCCGGCCTCTCTGTTTGGTGTGTACACGGAAAGAGGTTACCAACTTACTAAACCGCATCCTGGCAATGAGACATGTGGTAGCACGGAAAGGGGAAAGAACGGTAACGTGGCTCCAACCACGTTAACGTCGGAGAAAGTCGGATGTCGCAAGGTTGGCATGCTACAACAGTACCGCCTTGCTGCCATTCATGTCACCACATGATTTGGCCATCTCTCATCAGAGATCTTCGCAACTTTGGAACATGCGGAAAAAGATCGATAACATGGCTCCAACCATGTTAACGTCGAAGAGAGTCGGATGACGCAAGGCTGGTATGCTACAACAGTACCACCTTGCTGCCCTTCATGTCACCACATGATTAGGCCACCTCTCATCAGAGGTCATCGCAACTTTGGAACAACCGGGTCGTTGCCTTACGAGCAACGAGGTATTTACCGACACTCATATGCCACGCACAAACTCTCACGTGAACATGTAAAACATCTGTCATATCAAATGTTCAAAACATGCTTGCCTGGTTCGGAGAAGTCGGAGTCTAGCTCGGCGAAGTTCGCGGCTCCGTCACCTCCCCCGGAACCTACGGCAATCACGAAACGGGTACTAACGTGAAAACCAACACATGCACAGAAACCTTCCCAAATATTTTTCAAATATATCCCATAAAAAACTAGACAAAATTTGAAGATTGTCAGAAAAAGAATCACTCAAAAATACCTTTTTATTAAAAAGTTATAAAGGTTTCTGTCCAGGGACTTATCTGTAATGAAACAGAAAAGTTCCAGGGTTTTAACTGAGAAAACAGAAAACGCTTCGGCTGGGGATGCGTAAGCGCAAAGGAGAAAGCGTATTCTGCCCGAAGGCGCCAATAGAAAATGGTTCGCGAATAAAAGAACAGAAGCTGACATGCGGGGTCCACATGTCAGGTTTGAAAAGCTCGCCGGCGCCCGAAGACTGCGGTGGACGCCGGCGTCGAACCACGGCGAGAAAGGAGGAACGGAGGGTACCAAGAGCTTCAGCGTCCTCTTCCGCGTCGGTGGGTGGTGGACTCGTCCAACGGGGAGCACTACGTCGACGGCGACACTTTCTCCGGCGGACGGCGGCTCGGGTGAGGATGGGGAACTCCAGTGGAGGGCTGCAAGCTTCAAAATGGAGTGCGGGTCAGAAAGAGGGATGCATGGTGAAGCTACTGGCAGGAGAATGGAGGCGGAGGAGCACACACGGGGGCGAATCGGGCTGGATCCCGTGGCGGGTCGCGGCGGCCGGATTCGAGGAAGGAGACCTCCTCGGGGTTCTTCCAGTGGCTCGGCGTGCTCTAGGGGGAGTGCAGTGCTGGTGGGTGCTCGAGTTGAAGCTCGGGGCCTCTATTTATAGGCAGATCGACGGGGTGGCCGTGAACGGAGAATCTTCGGCGAGCGATTACGGCGGAGCAGTGGATTGGCAGGGGGTTTGAGCGGCCGGGCAGCATCAGTGGAGGTTACTGGACTCGTTTTGCAGCTAAACGGGGTCGGTCTTGGCGTAATGGCGTCGGTCCACGGTGAGGTGACTGCACGGGCTCAACGACGGCAGAGAGCGTGCTCCGCGCCCTGCGGTTCATGACGAGAGCGGCAGCGCGTTCGGGGGAGTGGAAGGCCACGCGGCGAGCTCCGGTGGTTTGGGCGGCGCTGGGTGGCGTCGTCGGCGCCGTGTCTCCTGCTGGCGTCCGCAAAGCCGCCGCCGGCGTCGGTCACGGGGCGGCGCACCTTCTGCTGCTCGTCGCCGATGCCCGCAAGGCGCCAGGCGTTCGTGCGGTGCAGGAACAAGGGGGCGGGGACGAGGAGCAAGGCGACGCGGTGGCACTGGCGAGATCGACGTCCTCCTCTGAAGAAAACGACAGCAGCCACTGACTGAATCTCTGAACTTTGACAAAGACAGTGCACTGCAGGTGTTCGACAGAAGGTTTTGGCTGTGAGATAAATTTTTCTGGAGCTGTAACTTGGTGATATGACCACATATAAGTTTTTCCATAAAGAAAAAAAATATTTGAGAGGGAGAGTTCTCTTGAAGAGAAATTTAAAACACCTCCCTCAAGTCAAATAAAATCTTTTGAAAAATCCAAATAAAAACTTGGGTGTCACAACACCTACCCCCTTAGGAAAAATCTCGTCCTCGAGATTTCGGCTGATCCTCAAATAGATGTGGATACTCTGCTCGAAGGAAATCTTCCCTTTCCCATGTAGCTTCATCCTCAGTGTGGTTGCTCCACTGAACCTTGAACAATTTTGTCGTTTTCTGACGGGTCCTCCGTCCAGACTCTTCTAAAATCTTCACTGGCCTTTCTCTGTAGGTGAGATCTGGTTGCATATCAATGTCCTCATGAGGTACATGTTTTTCTGGGTTGCTCACACATTTTCTTAACTGTGAGACGTGGAACACGTCATGGACGTCTGACAGCTCCTTGGGGAGGTCTAATTGGTAGGCCACCGTGCCTCTTCGTGCCTTTACACAAAATGGTCCAATAAACCTTGGGGCTAGCTTCCCCTTAATTTTGAACCGCTGCAGACCCCTCATAGGAGATACTCGGAGGTATACGGAATCACCGGGTTCAAAGCTGACCTCACGGTGCTTCTGGTCATAGTAGCTCTTTTGGCGGCTCTGTGCTGTCTTGAGTCTGTCCCTGATTTGTTTAACTTTCTCCTCGGCCTCTTTAAGCATATCTGGGCCGAAGATACGGCTGTCACCTGTTTCTGACCAATTCAGAGGGGTACGACATCTTCGTCCGTACAACGCTTCAAAGGGTGCCATTTGCAAGCTGGCTTGGTAACTGTTGTTGTAAGCAAATTCGGCATACGGCAAACTCTCTTCCCAACTGGATCCATAGGTGAGCACACAGGCTCTTAGCATATCCTCTAGGATTTGGTTTACACGTTCTGTTTGTCCATCGGTCTGAGGGTGGTATGCTGTACTAAAAGCCAGTTGCGTGCCCAGAGCTTGTTGTAGGTGATCCCAAAATTTGGAGACGAATTGGGTGCCTCGGTCTGATATTATAGTCTTTGGGACTCCGTGCAAGCAAACTATACGGGAGAGATAAAGTTTTGCCAGTCTTTGTGTGGAGTAGGTAGTCTTCACGGGAATGAAATGAGCAACCTTGGTTAGTCGGTCTGTGATGACCCATATGGCGTCATTTCCGCGTTGTGATCGGGGTAATCCGACAATGAAGTCCATTCCGATTTCGTCCCATTTCCACTCTAGTATCCTGTTAGGCTGGAGTAGCCCTGCTGGCTTTTGGTGCTCGGCCTTGATGCGCTGACATGAATCGCAACAAGCGATGAATGCGGCTATATCTCTTTTCATACCGTGCCACCAAAATCTTTCCTGGATGTCCTTGTACATTTTGGTTCCTCCAGGATGGATCGAGTATGGGGCGGTGTGGCTTTCCGTCAAGATCTGTTGCTTGAGTTCCTCAATGTTGGGTATGCAAAGCCTGTCCCGGTACCATAATGTTCCTTCACTGTCCGTGACGAATTCTGAAGTCTTACTAAGGTTCATTTTCTTCTTTATGCCTTCGATACTGGGATGTCCTTGTTGAGCCTTCTTGATTTGTTCCACTAGGGTGGGTTGTATCTCCAGGTTCGAGACGGTGCCCTCAGAGACTAACATCAGGTTGAGCCGAGTGAACTCTCGCTGAAACTCAAGCCTCAAATTTTGCTGACCGTCACTGTCCGGGCTGGGGTTTCGACTAAGGGCATCGGCCACTACATTTGCTTTCCCTGGGTGGTAGTGAATACCGACGTCATAGTCCTTGACCAGTTCCAACCAGCGTCGTTGGCGTAAATTCAGCTCTGGCTGTGTGAAAATATATTTGAGGCTCTTATGGTCCGTATATATTTCACAGCGATTTCCCAACAGGAAGTGCCTCCACTCCTTGAGTGCATGGATAACTGCTGCTAATTCCAAGTCATGTGTTGGGTAGTTTTCCTCATGTTTTCGCAGCTGCCTGGAGGCATATGCGACAACTTTGCCATCCTGCATTAGTACGCATCCGAGGCCTTTTCGGGACGCGTCACAATACACTTCAAAGCTCTTGTGTATGTCTGGCACAGTTAAGACTGGTGCGGTTGTCAGCTTCTTCTTGAGTTCTTGGAAGCTCTGCTCGCATGCTTCCGTCCATACAAATTTCTTGTCCTTCTTGAGTAACTGTGTTATAGGTTTCGCCACAGTGGAGAATCCTTCAATAAATCTCCTGTAATGTCCGGCCATTCCCAGAAAACTCCGCACATCAGTAACATTGGCGGGTGGCTTCCAGCCCAGTATGGCCTTGACTTTTTCTGGGTCTACGGCCACGCCTTCTTGGTTCAGTATATGGCCCAAGAAACCAACTTGTCTTAGCCAAAATTCGCACTTGCTAAATTTGGCGTACAACTGATGTTTCCTCAATTCTCCCAAAACAATTCTGAGGTGTTCAGCATGCTCTTCTGGTGTCCTCGAGTAAACCAGAATGTCGTCAATGAATACCACCACAAATTTGTCCATGAATTTCATGAATACTTTGTTCATGAGGTGGACGAAATATGCGGGGGCGTTCGTTAGTCCAAAAGGCATCACTGTAAACTCGTACAACCCATATCTGGAAGTGAAAGCTGTCTTGGGAATATCTTCCGTTCGTACCTTCAATTGGTGATATCCCGATCTCAAATCAATTTTTGAGAATACCTTGGCCTGTGCGAGCTGGTCAAACAAATCATTTATTCGTGGCATCGGATATTTGTTTTTGATGGTGACCATATTGAGGGCTCGATAGTCTATGCACAGCCTCAGTGTCCCATCCTTCTTTTTGGCGAACAACACAGGCGAACCCCAAGGTGAGGAGCTGGCTCGAATAAATCCTTTGTCCAACAATTCCTTTATCTGCTTCTTCAACTCCACCAATTCTGAGGGTGCCATTCTATATGGCTTTTTATAGATGGGGGCGGTGCCAGGTGCTAGTTCAATGCTGAATTCTATCTCTCGGTCTGGTGGCATGCCTGGTAGTTCTTCCGGGAACACATCAGGGAACTCGCATACCACTGGAACTTTTCTCAGTTCTGCAATGTCCATTTTGTTCAGTTTTGGTTTCTGAGATCGTGGCCTTTCTTGAGCAGAAACTCTTATAGTCTTGCCGTGATGGTGAGTGAGAATCACTGTCCGATTGAAACAGTCGATGAATCCTTTGTTGGTGGTCAACCAGTCCATCCCTAAAATGACATCCAGTCCTTTACTTTCCAACACGATGAGGTTCGCGTGGAATTGTAGTCCTTCGAACTCAATGACCACTCCTTGGCAGTAACCTTGAGCGATTTGCTTATTTCCGGGGGACTTGATGATCATAGATTTTTCCAAGGGAAGTATCGGAAAACCGTGTTGCGAAACAAAACTCTTCGAAACGAACGAATGGGAAGCTCCAGAATCAAACAAAACCGTGGCAGGTACTGTGTTGACAGGGAACGTACCGAGCACGATGTCTGGGGCACTCTGCGCTTCTTCCCTGGTCACATGGTTCAGGTGACCCTTCCTGTGGTTGTTGCTGGGGTTGAAGTTGTTGCGCTTGGGGGCTGGATTGTTTCCACCATTGTTCGGCTTGGGTGCCGAGTCTCTTGGCTTCGGGCACTGTTTAGCATAATGCCCTTGTTGACCTCATGCATAGCAGGTGACCCCTGGACGGTATGTGAACTCCTTGTCCCTGGCATGAAATTGTCCGACGGGCCTTGGCTCAGTAGTCGTGGATCTCCTTGTGTCTGTCCTTGGGACCTCAGTCTTGCCTTGGTTGCTGCGGGCAAGAGTCGTCTTGTCCCTCTTCTGCTTACGGATATCTTCTAGACTACGGCGCTCATTCTCCAAGGTGATGGCCTTGTCTACCAGCGTCTTAAAATCCGGAAAGGTGTGCACGATCGGTTGGCATCTTAACGCTGGTGCCAGGCCGTCCAGGAATTTTTCCATCTTCTTGTTTTCTGTCATGTGCTCGTCGTAGGCATAACGAGACAGTTGGGTGAATTGACCATTGTACTCTGTTACTGACATGCCTCTCTGCTTCAGGTCATCAAACTCTCTCTTCTTGATCTTTAGGATGCTCCTGGGGATGTGTGCCCCACGGAAGCCTTCCTTGAACTCTTCCCAGGTGATGTTGTGTTCCCTGGGATGCATGTGTAGGAAGTTTTCCCACCATGCTGTGGCTGCTCCAGTAAGGTAGTGCGGTGCATAAAGCACCTTCTCATGATCTGAGCACTGAGCAATAATCAGTTTCCTTTCAATCTCACGAAGCCAATCATCGGCTTCCAGCGGTCTGTCGGTGTGAGCAAAAGTTGAGGGGCGAGTCTTCTGTAACTCAGATAGCTTGGAATGGGGTTGATAGGTTTCACGGTGGTTTCCCATATTGATGACATGATTCATCATCTCTTGGTGTTGTTGCTGGCTTTGCTCGAAGAGACGGCATACTTGAGACAGTGCTGCTTCGCTGTCTGGTTGGCTGGACTGACCCTGAGTGAAATTGTTGCTGGTCTGTGTCCCGTAAGCCTCTTCTGGCTGATTGGGCATGGAGCGAGTCCACGGGCGACACATTTTTCCAGTCTGGGGTATTATTTGCAAAACCCATGAGAAAACTGTGTAGCACAAGAAAAAGCTTGCCAATGCGATAATTAACGAGGCTCAAGGTTTTCAAAGAAACACAAAAGATTCTTCACGGAGAAGAAGTGCTTAACATAAAACTTACATGTGAAAAGCAAACACATGATACAGCACTCAGGATGCGCGTACATATCCTGACATGTTATTTAAAGACTAGCGTACTACTCCAGAAGGCAGCAAACACACCAATACAAACTAGCGCACAGATAAAACAACACATCATACAAGCAGGCATAACGCGCGGCTACTCGGTGCTCTCAGTCGGAGATGGTGAAGATCTCCTTCCCCTTGCCGATGGCAAGGCTCAGCAGTCCGGGAGAATCAACCTCCACCTCCTCTCTAGCTGGCTCCTGGCGCGTGACACTGCGCTGCGGTGATGGTGCGGGGGCGACTGGTGGTAGAGCGCGTGCGGTAGGCGGTGCGGCTCTGACTGGAGTAGGAGCGATGACTCGGTCGAACTCCTCAGTGGTAGGCAGACGGCGAGCAGTGGCCAAAACGGCCGGTGCATACGAGGCTGAAGACGAGACGAATGTCAGAGGCGGCGCCGTGTGGAGAAGCTCCTTCCTGCTGGCAGGACCGCCCCGGACTAAGTCCATGCGGGCAGCCACAAGATCATCTACGAGGTTGTCGAAAGACTCCTCCAGAGCCTTGAGATACTCCACAACCATCTCGATGGCTTCATCTCGTTCTCCTCGATGGCAGGCGAACGCATAGTGGCTGGTGTAAGGCACATGGCATGGGAGGTAGCGGTAGCGACGAGTCTTCGTCGTAGGAAGGATGTCCCGAAGGTGAGCTATCGCCTCGCGGGCAGCCATCTGCATGGCATGCCTCTCCGTAGGCATGGCCCTTCCCGTAAAACGGAAGTGACGAGCAGCAGAACGTCCTCCCCTGAACTGCACCACGGCTTGGTGCATAGACACGTCGTCAGTGAGCTTGTGCTGATAGAGCGTGAACTCCGGGCGAGCTGCTGGCCCGATCGCGAGCTTGGTGATGGAGACGAGGAGCTTGACAAACCCCTCGGGAACGTTGGTGAACACTCGATTCTCACAGCTGCTGCCAGCCATCTACAAAAGTAGGCAAAAATTCTGAGTAGTCATGTCATAAATTTATGATGACCAACAGAAAATAGCTACAATTGCAAAATGCTGAAAAAAATCACAAAAAAAACGCTAATAACCGATTAGCGATCGCACCTAGTGGCTTCCTACAATCAGCCTGGCTCTGATACCAAGCTTGTCACGACCGGTTTTTCAATAAAATAATTATTGAGAGACCAATCCCTTTTACGGACCAGCGAGGAAGAATTCCTTCTCACTGGTAGACAATATCTTGGTCACAGAAGGAAAATACCAGGAGTACTAAATATAATACAAGGTTGAGCAGAGACTGCCCAACAATTTATTACATGCGCGCCGCTAAAACAAAACGGCGGATGGGGTGGAAACTACTAACTCACGATAATAACGGTGGTGGAAATATCACCGCGAAGCGAGTGATATGATTTCAGAAGACTACAGCTCTTCGAGCGTCGGAGTGAGGCTCGAGAAGACTTATTGCGGGTGGCGGAAGCGTATACAATATAAGTGACCAATATCCGGGATCGCGCAGGACTGACTGGGACTCCTCTAGGCATCGGACGCGCTATCAAACTCTTCATCCAAGAGATCGCCTTCGTCAACATCTGGCCAAATCAACAAGCCAGGTGAGTACTATGAAAGTACTCGCAAGACAGTTCGGACATAAGATATAACAAATGTAAACATGAAGCATATGAACAAGTTAACTGGTGCGATTAGACATAACGGTAATGAATGCTGGGTGCCAAGCGAGGGTCTGAATGACGCCTCGAGCGGAAACTGCAGAATAGTAATACTGGTGCCAAACGAGTGTCTGAAAGACTCCTCGAGCGGAAAATGCGGAATATTAATGCGGGTGCCAAACGAGTGTCTGAAAGACTCCTCGAGCGGAAAATGCGGAACAATAATGCCACAGTCGGGCGTCGGGGCGACACCACATAAAGGGCTTTTAACAGAAAATAATAGACAGTACATGCCGCAGTCGGACGTCTGAGCGACATCACATAAAGGGCTTATATTTAAAGTAAGAAACAAGTACACGCCACAGTCGGACGTCTGCGCGACGTCACATAAACGGCTTATATCACAACTCATTAATACAATAGTTTGGGAACATAAATTATCACAGGCATGAGACAAATATAACGTTAGTCCATCCACAGGAATAACAATAAATCTGGATTTACCACCTGAGCTTGTTCACCGGGGCAAGTTTTGTCACACAGATAGATATAGATATAATTCTTACACTGCTTGATCATGGGTATGATGATTTGGAAAGAATTGACTCTGCAGAGTTTGTACTTAACCACAGCCAACGGATTTCAGTAGTCACAGGGACTAGTTCCGTCTACGGTGTTTTGGAAGAAACACGTCTAACCAGTACACACCCAATTCAACCATCCGAAGCCAGGGATCACCCTCGGCAACTTTCAAGAAAAAACATGAGACGGGGAGGCTACAACCTCGCGTAGCATGGGATCAAATTTCTATACGCGCGCTATAAGGGGGTGCCCCCCCTCTCGGTCCCAACCGGAAACACCCATGCCCCCTGACCGAATGACTGGCTTTAATCCTGGGCCAAGGTACCATCATCCCGGCCTCTCTGTTTGGTGTGTACACGGAAAGAGGTTACCAACTTACTAAACCGCATCCTGGCAATGAGACATGTGGTAGCACGGAAAGGGGAAAGAACGGTAACGTGGCTCCAACCACGTTAACGTCGGAGAAAGTCGGATGTCGCAAGGCTGGCATGCTACAACAGTACCGCCTTGCTGCCATTCATGTCACCACATGATTTGGCCATCTCTCATCAGAGATCATCGCAACTTTGGAACATGCGGAAAAAGATCGATAACATGGCTCCAACTATGTTAACGTCGAAGAGAGTCGGATGACGCAAGGCTGGTATGCTACAACAGTACCACCTTGCTGCCCTTCATGTCACCACATGATTAGGCCACCTCTCATCAGAGGTCATCGCAACTTTGGAACAACCGGGTCGTTGCCTTACGAGCAACGAGGTATTTACCGACACTCATATGCCACGCACAAACTCTCACGTGAACATGTAAAACATCTGTCATATCAAATGTTCAAAACATGCTTGCCTGGTTCGGAGAAGTCGGAGTCTAGCTCGGCGAAGTTCGCGGCTCCGTCACCTCCCCCGGAACCTACGGCAATCACGAAACGGGTACTAACGTGAAAACCAACACATGCACAGAAACCTTTCCAAATATTTATCAAATAAATCCCATAAAAAACTAGACAAAATTTGAAGCTTGTCAAAAAAAGAATCACTCAAAAATACCTTTTTATTAAAAAGTTATAAAGGTTTCTGTCCAGGGACTTATCTATAATGAAACAGAAAAGTTCCAGGGTTTTAACTGAGAAAACAGAAAACGCTTCGGCTGGGGATGCGTAAGCGCAAAGGAGAAAGCGTATTCTGCCCGAAGGCGCCAATAGAAAACGGTTCGCGAATAAAAGAACAGAGGCTGACATGCGGGGTCCACATGTCAGGTTTGAAAAGCTCGCCGGCGCCCGAAGACTGCGGTGGACGCCGGCGTCGAACCACGGCGAGATAGGAGGAACGGAGGGTACCAAGAGCTTCAGCGTCCTCTTCCGCGTCGGTGGGTGGTGGACTCGTCCAACGGGGAGCACTACGTTGACGACGACACTTTCTCCGGCGGACGGCGGCTCGGGTGAGGATGGGGAACTCCGGTGGAGGGCTGCAAGCTTCAAAATGGAGTGCGGGTCAGAAAGGGGGATCCATGGTGAAGCTACTGGCAGGAGAATGGAGGCGGAGGAGCACACACGGGGACGAATCGGGCTGGATCCCGTGGCGGGTCGCGGCGGACGGATTCGAGGAAGGAGACCTCCTCGGGGTTCTTCTAGTGGCTCGGCGTGCTCTAGGGGGAGTGCAGTGCTGGTGGGTGCTCGAGTTGAAGCTCGGGGCCTCTATTTATAGGCAGATCGACGGGGTGGCCGTGAACGGAGAATCTCCGGCGAGCGATTACGGCGGAGCAGTGGATTGGCAGGGGGTTTGAGCGGCCGGGCAGCATCAGTGGAGGTTACTGGACTCGTTTTGCAGCTAAACGGGGTCGGTCTTGGCGTAATGGCGTCAGTCCACGGTGAGGTGACTGCACGGGCTCAACGGCGGCAGAGAGCGCGCTCCGCGCCCTGCGGTTCACGACGAGAGCGGCAGCGCGTTCGGGGGAGTGGAAGGCCACGCGGCGAGCTCCGGTGGTTTGGGCGGCGCTGGGTGGCGTCGTCGGCGCCGTGTCTCCTGCTGGCGTCCGCAAAGCCGCCGCCGGCGTCGGTCACGGGGCGGCACACCTTCCGCTGCTCGTCGCCGACGCCCGCAAGGCGCCAGGCTTTCGTGCGGTGCAGGAACAAGGGGGCGGGGACGAGGAGCAAGGCGACGCGGTGGCACTGGTGAGATCGACGTCCTCTTCTAAAGAAAACGACAGCAGCCACTGACTGAATCTCTGAACTTTCTGAACTTTGACAAAGACAGTGCACTGCAGGTGTTCGACAAAAGGTTTTGGCTATGATAAATTTTTCTGGAGCTGTAACTTGGTCATATGACCACTCAATGCACCCAGAGGCTGCCTGATTTTACTTGGAATTTTTGGAGAAGGTTTGGAATGAATTTCACCAAATTTGGCAAATCTGGTCCAAACTTGCAGCAAGTGTAGTTTGAAAATTTTGAACTGAAGACCAGTGGATCTTCATGGTTCTAGGTTGAGGGTACAAAGGACCAGGGAGGAGAGTTGGTTTGGGGGCAAAAATCAAAACAGAAAATGGAGTTCCTTTGAAAATCTCCAAGAGTTAGGAGAGAAGACAGAAATTTATTTGAATAGAATTTAAATGGAAATAACCACATGGGGAGGTTCAACTTGCTGGATTTGATGCAGATCATGATCCAAAGGTGAGAGAAGGGTTAGGAGAGAGGATTTGCACTAAGCTCATGGCAAGAAGGAATTGTTGAAAGTGGCAAAGGACTTTCCAAAAGCCATAGTGCAAAATTTCAAGGAGATTTTCAAAAGTTAATTTCCCAAGTGAAAAGTATTTTTTCTTGAGTCCAAATGAAAAGCAAGAACCTCCAAGATCAAAGACAAATCTTGGGTGAATCCACATATAACTTTTTCCATAAAGAAAAAAAAAATATTTGAGAGGGAGAGTTCTCTTAAAGAAAAATTTAAAACACCTCCCTCAAGTCAAATAAAATCTTTTGAAAAATCCAAATAAAAACTTGGGTGTCACATATTGCCTCTAGGGCATATTTCCTTCAATGCCCTCCGTGATCGAATCCCCCTCCGGCGGGATGCCGGAAAAGGCCCCAAGATGGGATCTCACGGGAACAGAAAGATGCGGCGGTGTAAAAGTGTTTTCATGGATGCTTCTGGTGGTTTGGGAATATATGTGAATATATAGGAGGCAGAACTAGGTCAGGGGGGTCATGAGGGGCCCACAAGGTAGGGGGGCACGCCCTACGCCCTGGGCGTGCCCTCCACCCTTGTTGCCACCTCATGGCTCTTCTGACTTGAACTCCAAGTCTCCTGGGTGTCTTTTAGTCCAAGAAAAATCATCGTGAAGTTTTATTCCGTTTCGACTCCGTTTAGTATTCGTTTTCTGCGAAGCTCAAAAACAAGGAAAAAACATAAACTGGCACTGGGCTCTAGGTTAATAGATTAGTCCCAAAAATAATATAAAATAGCATATTAACGCATATAAAACATCCAAAACAAATAATATAATAGCATGGAACAATAAAAAATTATAGATACGTTGGAGACGTATCATCCACTCTCCCGCAACCCGCTGTACCCTCTACTTGAACATGGTGCTTTATGCTTCATATTATTATCCAATGATGTGTTGCCATCCTATGATGTCTGAGTAGGTTTTTGTTGTCCTATCGGTGATTGGTGAATTGCTATGATTGGTTTAATTTACTTGTGGTTATGTTGCTGTCCTTTGGTGCCCATCATATGAGTGCGCGCGTGGATCACACCATAGGGTTAGTTGTATGTTGATAGTACTATGTATTGGACGACAAGGGGGATAGCAGCTTTAGCCTAGCATAGAAATTGATGCATACGAGATTGAAGAGGGACTAATATATCTTAATGCTATGGTTGGGTTTTACCTTAATGAACGTTAGTAGTTGCAGATGCTTGCTAATAGTGCCAATCATAAGTGCATAGAATTCCAAGTAAGGGATGACATGCTAGCAGTGGCCTCTCCCACATAAAAATTGCTATCGGTAGTAACGTAGTCAATTGCTTAGGGACAATTCCGCAACTCCTACCACCACTTTTCCACACTCGTTAAACTAACTTAATTGTTACCTTATCTCAACAGCCCCTAGTTTTTATTTGCGCATTCTTTATTATCTTGCAAACCTATCCTACA
Source organism: Aegilops tauschii subsp. strangulata (assembly GCF_002575655.3). Lineage (NCBI taxonomy): Eukaryota > Viridiplantae > Streptophyta > Magnoliopsida > Poales > Poaceae > Aegilops > Aegilops tauschii. Next base: position 487,990,013 of record NC_053037.3, read on the forward strand.
ACACCAACAAAGTACTTCCAGTTTCATACTTGTTCCAGGTAAAGCGAACATTTAGCGTGCGTAGAGTTGTATCAGTGGTCGATAGAACTTGAGGGAATATTCTAGCTTTAGCTCCTCGTTGGGTTCGACACTCTTATTTATCAAGAAAGGCTACAACTGATCCCCTATACTTGTGGGTTATCAATGACCATCTACAAGAGGAGAGATTGCATTTACATACCCTTGTAGATCGCTAAGCGGAAGTGTTAGGAAACACGGCTGATGTAGTCAAACGTCTTCGTGATCCAATCACGATCCGTCCCGTGAACCCCCGATCCAAGTGCCGAACGGACGGCACCTCCGCATTCAACACACGTACGGATTAATGACGCCTTAACCTCCCCGATCCAGCGAGCAATGGTGAAGTAGTAGCTCGAGTCCTCCGGCAGCACGGCGGCGTGGTGACAGTGGTGGTGGAGAAATCACAGCAGGGCTTCGCCAAGCCTCACGGAGAAGAAGGACTACGAGGGAGAGGGAGGGCAACGCCGTGGCATAGATGGGTGTGGTTGCCCTTCCTCTACCCCTCCATAAATAGGGGGAAGGGAGGAGGATGGTGAAGGAAATATGCCCTAGAGGCAATAATAAAGTTATTATTTATTTCCTTATATCATGATAAATGTTTATTATTCATGCTAGAATTGTATTAACCGGAAACATGATACATGTGTGAATACATAGACAAACAGAGTGTCACTAGTATGCCTCTACTTGACTAGCTCGTTGATCAAAGATGGTTATGTTTCCTAGCCATAGACATGAGTTGTCATTTGATTAACGGGATCACATCATTAGGAGAATGATGTGATTGACTTGACCCATTCCGTTAGCTTAGCACTCGATCGTTTAGTATGTTGCTATTGCTTTCTTCATGACTTATACATGTTCCTATGACTATGAGATTATGCAACTCCCGTTTACCGGAGGAACACTTTGTGTGCTACCAAACGTCACAACGTAACTGGGTGATTATAAAGGTGCTCTACAGGTGTCTCCAAAGGTACTTGTTGGGTTGGCGTATTTCGAGATTAGGATTTGTCACTCCGATTGTCGGAGAGGTATCTCTGGGCCCACTCAGTAATACACATCACTATAAGCCTTGCTAGCATTGTAACTAATGAGTTAGTTGCGGGATGATGTATTACGGAACGAGTAAAGAGACTTGCCGGTAACGAGATTGAACTAGGTATCGAGATACCGATGATCGAATCTCGGGCAAGTAACATACCGATGACAAAGGGAACAACGTATGTTGTTATGCGGTCTGACCGATAAAGATCTTCGTAGAATATGTGGGAACCAATATGAGCATCCAGGTTCCGCTATTGGTTATTGACTAGAGAGGTGTCTCGGTCATGTCTACATAGTTCTCGAACCCGTAGGGTCCACACGCTTAAAGTTACGATGACAGTTATATTATGAGTTTATATGTTTTGATGTACCGAAGGTTGTTCGGAGTCCCGGATGTGATCACGGACATGACGAGGAGTCTCGAAATGGTCGAGACATAAATATTGATATATTGGAAGCCTATGTTTGGACATCGGAAGTGTTCCGGGTGAAATCGGGATTTTTCCGGAGTACCGGGAGGTTACCGGAACCCCCCGGTAACTTAATGGGCCTTATTGGGCCTAGGTGGAAGAGAGGAGAGGAGGCTAGGGCAGGGCCGTGCCCCCCTTCCCCCCAGTCTGAATAGGACAAGGAGAGGGGGGCGGCACCCCCCTTCCTTCCTCCCCTCCACCTCTTCCCCCTTCCACTCCTAGTCCAACATGGAAAGGGGGGGAGTCCTACTCCCGGTAGGAGTAGGACTCCTCCTGGCGCGCCTCTACCTCGTAGGCCGGCGGCCTCCCCCTTGCACCTTTATATACGGGGGCAGGGGGGCACCTCTAGACACATAATTGATCAACGATCTTTTAGCTGTGTGCGGTGCCCCCCTCCACCATATTACACCTCGATAATATCGTACCGGTGCTTAGGCGAAGCCCTGCATCGGTAGAACATCATCATCGTCACCACGCCGTCGTGCTGACGAAACTCTCCCTCAACACTCGGCTGGATCGGAGTTCAAGGGACGTCATCGAGCTGAACGTGTGCTGAACTCGGAGGTGCCGTGCGTTCGGTACTTGATTGGTCGCATCGTGAAGACGTACGACTACATCAACCGCGTTGTGTTAAACGCTTCCGCTTTCGGTCTACGAGGGTACGTGGACAACACTCTCCCCTCTCGTTGCTATACATCACCATGATCTTGCGTGTGCGCAGGAAATTTTTTGAAATTACTACGTTCCCCAACAGTGGTATCGGAGCCAGGTTTTATGCGTTGGTGTTATGCACGAGTAGAACACAAGTGAGTTGTGGGCGATATAAGTCATACTGCTTACCAGCATGTCATACTTTGGTTCAGCGGTATTGTGAGATGAAGCGGCCCGGACCGACATTACGCGTACGCTTACGCGAGACTGGTTTCACCGTTGCGAGCACTCGTTGCTTAAAGGTGACTGGCGGGTGTCTGTCTCTCTCACTTTAGTTGAACCGAGTGTGGCTACGCCCGGTCCTTGTGAAGGTTAAAACAGCACCAACTTGACAAACTATCGTTGTGGTTTTGATGCGTAGGTAAGAACGGTTCTTGCTAAGCCCGTAGCAGCCACGTAAAACTTGCAACAACAAAGTAGAGGACGTCTAACTTGTTTTTGCAGGGCATGTTGTGATGTGATATGGTCAAGACATGATGCTATATTTTATTGTATGAGATGATCATGTTTTGTAACCGAGTTATCGGCAACTGGCAGGAGCCATATGGTTGTCGCTTTATTGTATGAAATGCAATCGCCATGTAATTGTTTTACTTTATCACTAAACGGTAGCGATAGTCGTAAAAGCAATAGTTGGCGAGACGACAACGATGCTACGATGGAGATCAAGGTGTCGCGCCGGTGACGATGGTGATCATGACGGTGCTTCGGAGATGGAGATCACAAGCACAAGATGATGATGGCCATATCATATCACTTATATTGATTGCATGTGATGTTTATCTTTTATGCATCTTATCTTGCTTTGATTGACGGTAGCATTATAAGATGATCTCTCACTAAAATTTCAAGATAAAAGTGTTCTCCCTGAGTATGCACCGTTGCGAAAGTTCTTCGTGCTGAGACACCACGTGATGATCGGGTGTGATAGGCTCTACGTTCAAATACAACGGGTGCAAAACAGTTGCACACGCGGAATACTCAGGTTAAACTTGACGAGCCTAGCATATGCAGATATGGCCTCGAAACACGGAGACCGAAAGGTCGAGCATGAATCATATAGTAGATATGATCAACATAGTGATGTTCACCGTTGAAACTACTCCATCTCACGTGATGATCGGACATGGTTTAGTTGATATGGATCACGTGATCACTTAGAGGATTAGAGGGATGTCTATCTAAGTGGGAGTTCTTAAGTAATATGATTAATTGAACTTAAATTTATCATGAACTTAGTCCTGATAGTATTTTTGCAAATTATGTTGTAGATCAATAGCTCGCGTTGTTGCTTCCCTGTGTTTATTTTTGATATGATCCTAGAGAAAATTATGTTGAAAGATGTTAGTAGCAAAGATGCGGATTGGATCCGTGATCTGAGGATTATCCTCATTGCTGCACAAAAGAATTATGTCCTTGATGCACCGCTAGGTGACAAACCTATTGCAGGAGCAGATGCAGATGTTATGAACGTTTGGCTAGCTCAATATGATGACTACTTGATAGTTTAGTGCACCATGCTTAACGGCTTAGAATCGGGACTTCAGAGACGTTTTGAACGTCATGGACCATATGAGATGTTCCAGGAGTTGAAGTTAATATTTCAAGCAAATACCCGAGTTGAGAGATATGAAGTCTCCAACAATTTCTATAGCTAAAAGATGGAGGAGAATAGCTCAAGCAGTGAGCATGTGCTCAGATTGTCTGGGTACTACAATCGCTTGAATCAAGTGGGAGTTAATCTTCCAGATAAAATAGTGATTGACAGAATTCTCTAGTCACCATCACCATGTTAGTAGAACTTCGTGATGAACTATAGTATGCAAGGGTTGACAAAAGTAATTCCCGAGCTCTTCGCGATGCTGAAATCGACGAAGGTAGAAATCAAGAAAGAGCATCAAGTGTTGATGGTTAACATGACCACTAGTTTCAAGAAAAGGGCAAAGGGATAGAAGGGGAACTTCAAGAAGAACGACAAGCAAGTTGCTGCTCAAGTGAAGAAGCCCAAGTCTGGATCTAAGCCTGAGACTAAGTGCTTCTACTGCAAAGGGACTAGTCACTGGAAGCGGAACTACCCCAACTATTTGGTGGATAAGAAGGATGGCAAAGTGAACAAAGGTATATTGGATATACATGTTATTGATGTGTACTTTACTAGTGTTTATAGCAACCCCTAGGTATTTGATACTGGTTCAGTTGCTAAGAGTAGTAACTCGAAACGGGAGTTGCAGAATAAACAGAGACTAGTAAAAGGCGAGGTGGCGATGTGTGTTGGAAGTAGTTCCAAGATTGATATGATCATCATCGCACACTCCCTATACTTTCGGGATTAGTGTTGAAACTAAATAAGTGTTATTTGGTGTTTGCGTTAAGCATGAATATGATTTGATCATGTTTGTTGCAATACGGTTATTCATTTAAATTAGAGAATAATTGTTGTTCTGTTTACATGAATAAAACCTTCTATGGTCATACACCCAATAAAATGGTTTGTTGGATCTCGATCGTAGTGATACACATATTCATAATAATGAAGCCAAAAGATGCAAAGTTAATAATGATAGTGCAACTTATTTGTGGCACTGCCGTTTAGGTCATATTGGTGTAAAGCGCATGAAGAAACTCCATACTGATGGGATTTTGGAATCACTTGATTATGAATCACTTGATGCTTGCAAACCATGCCTCATGGGCAAGATGACTAAAACGTCGTTCTCCGGAACTATGGAGAGAGCAACAGATTTGTTGGAAATCATACATACAGATGTATGTGGTCCGATGAATATTGAGGCTTGTAGCAGGTATCATTATTTTCTGACCGTCACAGATGATTTGAGCAGATATGGGTATATCTACTTAATGAAACAGAAGTCTGAAACATTTGAAAAGTTCATATAATTTCAGAGTGAAGCGGAAAATCATCGTAACAAGAAAATAAAGTTTCTACGATCTGATCGTGGAGAAGAGTATTTGAGTTACGAGTTTGGCCTTCAGTTAAAAACAATGTGAAATAGTTTCACTACTCAAGCGACCTGGAACACCACGGTGTAATGGTGTGTCCGAACATCGTAACCGTACTTTATTAGATATGGTGCGATATATGATGTCTCTTACCGATCTACCACTATCGTTTTGGGGTTATGCATTAGAGACAGCTGCATTCACGTTAAATAGGGTACCATCTAAATCCGTTGAGACGACATCTTATGAACTGTGGTTTGGCAAGAAACCAAAGTTTTCGTTTCTTAAAGTTTGGGGTTGCGATGCTTATGTGAAAAGGTTTCATCCTGATAAGCTCAAACCCAAATCGGAGAAATGTGTCTTCATAGGATACCCAAAGGAGACAGTTGGGTACACCTTCTATCACAGATCCGAAGGCAAGACATTCGTTGCTAAGTATGGATCCTTTCTAGAGAAGGAGTTTCTCTCGAAAGAAGTGAGTGGGAGGAAAGTAGAACTTGATGAGGTAACTGTACCTCATCGCTTATTGGAAAGTAGTTCATCACAGAAAACCGGTTCCTATGACACCTACACCAATTAGTGAGGAAGTTAATGATGATGATCACGAAACTTCAGATCAAGTTGTTACTGAACCTCGTAGGTCAACCAGAGTAAGATCCGCACCAGAGTGGTACGGTAATCCTGTTCTGGAGGTTATGTTACTAGACCATGACGAACCTACAAACTATGAAGAAGCGATGGTGAGCCCAGATTCCGCAAAATGGCTTGAGGCCATGAAATCTGAGATGAGATCCATGTATGAGAATAAAGTATGGACTTTGATTGACTTGCCCAATGATCGGCGAGCCATTGAGATTAAATGGATCTTCAAGAGGAAGACGGACGCTGATAGTAGTGTTACTATCTACAAAGCTAGAATTGTCGCAAAAGGTTTTCGACAAGTTCAAGATGTTGACTACGATGAGAGTTTCTCACTCGTATCTATGCTTAAGTCTGTCTGAATCATGTTAGCAATTGCCGCATTTTATGAAATCTGGCAAATGGATAAACAAAACTGCATTCCTTAATGGATTTATTAAAGAAGAGTTGTATATGATTCAACCAGAAGGTTTTGTCAATGATAAAGGTGCTAACAAAATATGCAAGCTCCAGCGATCCATCTATGGACTGGTGCAAGTATCTTCGAGTTGGAATATACGCTTTGATAAGTTGATCAAAGGATATAGTTTTATACAGACTTGCGATGAAGCCTGTATTTACAAGAAAGTGAGTGGGAGCACTACAGCATTTCTGATAAGTATATGTGAATGACATATTGTTGATCGGAAATAATGTAGAATTATTCTGCAAAGCATAAAGGAGTGTTTGAAAGGAGTTTTTCAAAGAAAGACCTCGGTGAAGCTGCTTACATATTGAGCATCAAGATCTATAGAGATAGATCAAGACGCTTGATAAGTTTTTTCAATGAGTACATACCTTAACAAGATTTTGAAGTGGTTCAAGATAGAACAGTCAAAGAAAGAGTTTCTTGTCTGTGTTACAAGGTGTGAAATTGAGTAAGACTCAAAGCCCGACCACGGCAGAAGATAGAAAAAGAATAAAAGTCATTCCCTATGCCTCGGCCATAGGTTCTATAAAGTATGCCATGCTGTGTACCAGATCTATTGTATACCCTACACTGATTTTGGCAAGGGAGTACAATAGTGATCTAGGAGTAGATCACTGGGCAGCGGTCAAAATTATCCTTAGTGGAATAAGGATATGTTTCTCGATTATGGAGGTGACAAAAGGTTCGTCGTAAAGGGTACGTCGATGCAAGTTTTAACACTAATCTAGATGACTCTAAGTCTCGGTCTAGATACATATTGAAAGTGGGAGCAATTAGCTAGAGTAGCTCCATGCAGAGCATTGTAGACATAGAAATTTGCAAAATACTTACGGATCTGAATGTGACAGACCCGTTGACTAAAATTATCTCACAAGCAAAACATAATCACACCTTAGTACTCTTTGGGTGTTAATCACATAGCGATGTGAACTAGATTATTGACTCTAGTAAACCCTTTGGGTGTTGGTCACATGACGATGTGAATTATGGGTGTTAATCACATGGTGATGTGAACTATTGATGTTAAATCACATGGCGATCTGAACTAGATTATTGACTCTAGTGCAAGTGGGAGACTGAAGGAAATATGCCCTAGAGGCAATAATAAAGTTATTATTTATTTCCTTATATCATGATAAATGTTTATTATTCATGCTAGAATTGTATTAACCGGAAACATGATACATGTGTGAATACATAGACAAACAGAGTGTCACTAGTATGCCTCTACTTGACTAGCTCGTTGATCAAAGATGGTTATGTTTCCTAGCCATAGACATGAGTTGTCATTTGATTAACGGGATCACATCATTAGGAGAATGATGTGATTGACTTGACCCATTCCGTTAGCTTAGCACTCGATCGTTTAGTATGTTGCTATTGCTTTCTTCATGACTTATACATGTTCCTATGACTATGAGATTATGCAACTCCCGTTTACCGGAGGAACACTTTGTGTGCTACCAAACGTCACAACGTAACTGGGTGATTATAAAGGTGCTCTACAGGTGTCTCCAAAGGTACTTGTTGGGTTGGCGTATTTCGAGATTAGGATTTGTCACTCCGATTGTCGGAGAGGTATCTCTGGGCCCACTCAGTAATACACATCACTGTAAGCCTTGCAAGCATTGTAACTAATGAGTTAGTTGCGGGATCATGTATTACGGAACGAGTAAAGAGACTTGCCGGTAAGGAGATTGAATTAGGTATCGAGATACCGACGATCGAATCTCGGGCAAGTAACATATCGATGACAAAGGGAACAACGTATGTTGTTATGCGGTCTGACCGATAAAGATATTCGTAGAATATGTGGGAACCAATATGAGCATCCAGGTTCCGCTATTGGTTATTGACCGGAGAGGTGTCTCGGTCATGTCTACATAGTTCTCGAACCCGTAGGGCCCGCACGCTTAAAGTTACGATGACAGTTATCTTATGAGTTTATATGTTTTGATGTACCGAAGGTTGTTCGGAGTCCCGGATGTGATCACGGACATGACGAGGAGTCTCAAAATGGTCGAGACATAAAGATTGATATATTGGAAGCCTATGTTTGGACATCGGAAGTGTTCCGGGTGAAATCGGGATTTTTCCGGAGTACCGGGAGGTTACCGGAACCCCCCAGTAACTTAATGGGCCTTATTGGGCCTAGGTGGAAGAGAGGAGAGGAGGCTAGGGCAGGGCCTCGCCCCCCTTCCCCCAGTCCGAATAGGACAAGGAGAGGGGGGCGACGCCCCCCTTCCTTCCTCCCCTCCACCTCTTCGCCCTTCCACTCCTAGTCCAACATGGAAAGGGGGGGAGTCGTACTCCCGGTAGGAGTAGGACTCCTCCTGGCACGCCTCTACCTCCTAGGCCGGCGGCCTCCCCCTTGCACCTTTATATACGGGGGCAGGGGGCACCTCTAGACACACAATTGATCAACGATCTTTTAGCCGTGTGCGGTGCCCCCCTCCACCATATTACACCTCGATAATATCGTAGCGGTGCTTAGGCGAAGCCCTGCGTCGGTAGAACATCATCATCGTCACCACGCCGTCGTGCTGACGAAACTCTCCCTCAACACTCGGCTGGATCGGAGTTCGAGGGACGTCATCGAGCTGAACGTGTGCTGAACTCGGAGGTGCCGTGCGTTCGGTACTTGATCGGTCGGATCGTGAAGACGTACGACTACATCAACCGCGTTGTGTTAAATGCTTCCGCTTTCGGTCTACGAGGGTACATGGACAACACTCTCCCCTCTCGTTGCTATGCATCACCATGATCTTGCGTGTGCGTAGGAATTTTTTGAAATTACTACGTTCCCCAACAGATGGGCGCCCTAGGGTTCCCTAGGGGGGGGGGGGGCGGCGGCTACCAGGGGAAAACCCTAGATGGGTTTTGGTGCGCCTCCCCCCTGGGAGCCTTGGCCCCCAAGGTAACGGGGGTGGCTGCCCTAGGGGAGCGCCCCACCCCTTCTGGTTACGTGGGAAAGGGTGAGGGGGTGCACAACCCCTTAGTGGGCTGGTTTTCCCCTCCCCTTGTCCCATGGGCCCCCCCAACACTTGCCGGGGCCCCCTGAAACACCTTTCGGTGATGCTGGTCATCACCCGGTACCCCTGGAACAATTCCGGACTCCAATACCCTTCGTCCAATATATCAATATTCACCTCCGGACCATTCTGGAGTTCCTCGTCACGTCCGGGATCTCATTTGGGACTCTGAACAACCTTCGGTAACCACCATAATGACTGAACTATACTTATATCGTCACCAAACGTTAAGTGTGTAGACCCCGCGGGTTCGAGAACTATGCAGACATGGCCGAGACACCTCTACGGTCAATAGCCAACAGCGGGACCTGGATGCCCATATTGGTGCCTACATATTCTATGAAGATCATATCGGTCGAACCTCAATGTCAAGGATTCTGCTAACCCCGTATGCAGTTCCCTTTGTCTATCAGTACGTTACTTGCCCGAGATTCGATCATCGGTATCTCCATACCTAGTTCATTCTCGTTACCGGCAAGTCTCTTTACTAGTTCCGTAATACAAGATCCCATGGCTAACTCATTAGTCACATTGCTTGCAAGCTTACTGTGATGTTGTATTACCAAGTGGGCCCTGAGATACCTCTCCGTCATATGGAGCGACAAATCCCAGTCTTGATCCATGCCAACTCAACAGACACCCTCGGAGATTTATGGTCACCCAGTTACGTTATGACGTTTGGTACACACAAGGTACTCCTCCGATGTCAGTGTGTTGCATGATCTCATGGTCATAGGAACATATACTTTGACATGCAGAAAACATAGCAATAAACTTGATACGATCATATGCTACGTTTATAGTTTGGGTCTTGTCCATCACATCATTCTCCCAATGATGTGATCCCGTTATCAAGTGACAACTCATGTCTATGACTAGGAAACCATAGCCATCTTTGATCAACGAGCTAGTCCGGAAGGGGCTTACTAGGGACATGTTGTTGTCTATGTACCCACACATGTATTTGAGTTTTCGATCAATACAATTATAGCATGGATAATAAACGATTATCATGAACAAGGAAATATGATAGTAACCAATTTATTATTGCCTCTAGGTCATATTTCCAACACTTATGCCCAAATAAATATTTCAATTGTCACCCTATTCTGGGATTCAAATTTATTCCCTAAACCTTGTAGGGTTCATTCTGTTTCTCCCAAATTTCAAACAAGGGTTTCCATGTGGACATAGGGTCCTTGCCTCTCTGGGTGTATTCAAACAGAGCAAACAAGTCAACCATCAAGAAAATTCCTAGGCAATATTTAGCTAGAGGCCAACAAGCATAGGTTTTCCTAGAAAACAATTAATTCCCTGTGCAATTTTTAATCAGATTTTGGAAAAATCTAGGATGTGACACTTTGGAAATTATATTGGATGAACTTTACCTCACAAATCTCCTAGTCTAATGCAATTATGTTGCATTGATCACACACATGGACAATATAGTGTGATCCGACATAGAGCGGTCGTGTTTTATCCTTTTTGGTGAGACGCATTGATAGCCATATGTTACAAAATGAAGGGAGGGGTGATCTAGGGGTGTGGGTGGCCTAGGGTCGGCAGTTTCACTATTATAGGGAACCACACCCCTTTTCCCCATTAAAACCACGCTTGCCGGGGCTGCATTTACACCACACACACACTTGCTCCTCTTTCCCACTCCAGATCTCCCCACCCTTGAGTTTTTCGCTGGTTTGGCACACCGCTGCATCGCCTTCGCCAAAATCCGTCCACTTTCGCACTCATACGAGGTATGAATCACGGATCCACCCATTCTTCTCCTCGCCGGCCCAATCTTTGACGCGTTTGATGCGTGTTGTTTTTGTGGCAGATTTTTTGCGAAATCGTGCGGAGTGGATCTGGGATAGAAGTGGTTTTAAGGGAGAATACAAGTTCATTTTCTGTCAGGTGGTGAGGAGCACTCTAATTTTTGTTATTATGATTCATTGATTTCATCTGTGTGCTCACCACGACAAGGATTTTGGGGGTTAGGGTTTGGTCGGGGAGGGGGTGTGGTGGGAGGATGCGGGATCTGACCCCACATGATGAAATTGTTGTCGATCCGGAAGCAGAGTGGCTTGGTCATCAGGTTCTAGTCTTGTAAAGGTGTGTTTGCGAATTAGTATTGTGAGGGGTGGGGTAGGAGGATGTGGGATCTGACCCCGCATGATGAAATTGTTGTCGATTGGGAAGCAGAGTGGCTCGGTCATCAAGTTCTAGTCTTGTAAAGGTGTGTTTGTGAATTTTAGAGTGAGGTGAACAGGAGACACGGGATGATGCATGTTTGTGTTGTGGTTGGGGGAAGTTCTTGGGCGGGCGGACATGCATCTTGGTATCATCTAGCCATGATTTCTATCTGGACCCCCCTCCCCCCTTGGTGACCCCCTACGATTTCCTAATCCTCAATTTATTTATTTATTTTCATCTCATTGAAGGGACATATATATGGTTTACAAGCTTTTTGATCTCACATGAATGTTTCCTACTAACATTGTCGCAGGGGGCGATAGATGATGGCAAAAAAATAAGGAAGATTCTCATCCACATAGCCCAACACCGAAGGTAATTAGTCTATGCACACAATTACTTCATCTGCATGCTTTATTCACATGTATTTGGCAACTATTTGTGACATTACATTAATTTCTAGTTCGCTTATGTGTGTCCTATTTTACATAGATTCCATGCCAATCTCCCTGGTACACCCTAACAATTTTTATTTGCTCCTAAATTTGTGACTACACATCATATATGGCAACTTTTGTTGTCCACATATGGATTTCGTGTTACCTGTGAGACACATTTCACTTTTTTGTGGTAATTTTGCTATGAAACACAATGTCATTCTCTACATATGCATGCCTAGCAACTTCTTCCTGATTTTTTGGTTACACAGTATCTCGTGAAATTTTTGTAGTGTCCTTATATGGTATGTTTTTGCATTCTCCCATGTGTGCATATTGTACATTTATCTCGTGGCACCCCTTTGCAAAGGGGTGGCGCTTTTTTTCTCTTGAAGTGTGGATACACATTTCTTGAATGACAACTTTATTGTTCCTAAATGGATATACATATTTTTTTGGCGTGTGGCAAGTTTTTTACTTAACACTATAGGGCCAAGCTCCACAGCCAAACTTTTCTTTCACGCCCCATGATTTTGTTGTTTTTTCACGCGCTCCCTCTACACTTTTGCATTTTCTTTGTCATTTGCAGCTACTTGATGTTGACAACTTAGACACTGGACATCAGTGACTTGAAATAATAAATATACCCCATGAACCTTTCGTTGTATCCACATGAAAAAACTAGCTCATTTATCATATGATAAAGGCAGACACTGAGGTTGATGACTCTTTGAACAATATGCACATAGTTCATGGAAATCTTTACATAATTACCATGGAAACTTATACTTATATACTAGTACTAGTTCATGCTCACATGTCATGGCAACCTTAGTAGGGCCAAGTACTAGTAGTATCAATTTTTTTTGCCCAAGTCACATGGGCTTCTTGATGACAGGGTTGTCTAGTGCTGCATTCCATGTTAACTGTATTTTTATTGCAATTTAGATGGCAACTTTATCTTGTTTCTTTGTGCAAACAATTTTTTCCTCATCTTGTTCATTTTTCACTATTGGTCTATGAATACCAGTGAACTGCATCTTCTTCTTGGGCATAAACTACATCTTCTTCCGGGGAATATAGGGATTTAAGATATGGAATGATCTCAATACGGCACCTACTAGTTCTACCAAGGTATATTATTTGTTCTTATGTTCTTATCCATATCCTCTAAGTGCACCATTCGACTATGTGCCATTTTGGAGTATGACCTTGTGTGTTTTCTTTCCCATCCTGGTATTTCTATTTTTTGGATATTGTGTGTGCAACTGCAAAAATAACCACAACACAGGGAAATTCTCACACACACCATATGGTGGTTTTATTTAGCAAAACATGACAAATTTTCCTAGCACGTGGTGTTAGAATGGAGGGAAACCTAATTGGCTTATGTTGATGGCAATCTAACACAACACTTATATATTAAAATTAGATCAAAAAACACATGTCAACTTTTAGATAACTACATGGCAACACTAGGTATCAACACATGACAACCTTTTGTTTCCTAGGTTCTCGAGGGAAATTAGAGGGGGTGAAAACCTATCACATGTGGATGGAAACACTAGACCATGATAAATAGCAGTCTTTTCCATACCCTTTTCATTTGACCCATGTTTTCATATGGAGGGGAATTATATGGAGGGTGGAAATTACCATAACCTTAGATTACAACTTCAAAGCACAAGTCATCACAATTTTCATACAAAATTCATGTTTTTTTACTTTGGGGGTAGTGGGAGGGGGATTGGTGTTGATGGATAGTTGTATCCGTGTGTCGCATGTACCGCACGGGACGTATATGCATAGGGACGTGTGGGTTCAAGGGACCCATACATGGGAGATCGACTTAAGGGAAGGTGCCTTCCCTGGTTTCCTATAAAGGAAGTCAAGGCCTTTCAAAACTAGGGTGGAGTCTGATTCATGGGGACCAGCATCACTGCTGGGGGGGGGGGGGCACCGCCATATTTCACATATATAAGGTCGTCTGACACCTCAAAGAATGGCCAAGATTTACATACATTGCAATCTGCCCATAGAAGCCGCATCAATCCATGACATCCTGTCTAGATCGACCCCTAGAACTCGACGAGTTGTCTACGAACTTGCTGAAACCCTCTATGTAAATCTCGGTTGTACTCTATATCAAGATTAATCCCATATAAGCATGAGTGGAGCTATTAGCCCGCTCCGGGGGCAGTGTGTCACTCAAATAACATGTGAGTCCCGTACCGCTAAGAGTCACCAAGCGAAATTATCCTCGAAAATTGCATGTGTCCTCTTCTCTTTTCTCTACAAGGATCTTCCTATGGTGATCGAGGGAGGTTGGGGGTTGTACAAATGAGAGGGAATCAGGTGGAGTGAGTGGGACAGTTATGGGGGAAAACGATGTTGTTTCAAGGATGGGGCATTAGGAGAATCTGTGGTGATCTATCAACACGAGAACCCGCAACACGTCAGATGAGGGAGGAAGAGGGGGGAGGGGGCTGGGGTGTTTTTCTGAAGGACGAAGAAGCAGAAAAGGGGAAGAAACTCGTCTTGGAGTCAGGATGAACCTAGAGCTAGATTTAGATCTAGTGGCCCCGCTCTCACGCTTGCGGGTTGAAGAGTCCGGTCACAAAACTTCTCTCTATTACTCATGGCGTAGCTCGCGGCTCATTCCAGTGTGAATCATTTCTGCCGCGCGTCGTTGCGCCATGGGGACAACGAACCTATGGTTATGCAATATTTGCATCCACTAACATACCCGCTTGAAATAGAGTAACTAAAAATCGCAGGATAGGAAAAATCACAGGAATTTTGATGCCATTTAATTTGCTGAATAAGAAATGTTGTTCAATTTGAGTTCTAACCTAAAACATAGGAATACTAAAGGATTACCATTGAATACCATATAATGAAATATACATGAATTCAAAACACAAGGAGGAAAAAACATAAGGTAAGACCGCATGTCTGATTTCCATCAAAGTTCCTAGGGATAGTCCAATTCATAAAAAATCTGGTGAGGCATTTCTTTATTCTGAATGATACAGTAGGAACTACTTTATACAGGTATTCAGTTCTCCAAATTCCTAACCTTTTCATTTTTTTACCAAACATGGCCTAAAAGTTGGATAGAAAAATATTTTAACTGTTTAAAAAAGTCAGCATGACATTCATTTCATGAATATACATCATCATAAAAATGTGCTTATTTATATTTTTTGTGAAAAAGCACAATTCCATGTATTAAGTAGCACATGTCCCTACAAAAGCATCCTTAGAGAAAAAACCAAATTCTTAAGGGCATCAAAGTGTTCCTCATGCATCCATCGACGGCACGCTGTGAAAAAAATCTTGTTGCCGGCTCTGGGCCTCCGTCTCAGTGGAGACAACACATCAAAACGCATGTGCTTGTAAAAGCACCAAGCAAGAAATCATTGATGTAGACTAGAAGATATCGACGACCACAATCTGCGTAGAAAATTGCCGCCCCGAAGAAGAAAACACCAAAGAGGACCCGTAGAATATCCCATGTCCGTCCAGACAGAGTCGGGGAACACGAACCTCACATGATCCCCGACTAGGTCAAGACTAGGCAACATCATAGGCCAGAGCTAATGCCAAAGAACCAAGATACACAACCACATTATCCGCTTCCTAGGACAACACCACAAAGACAAATCTGCAAAGAAAAAGCCAGATCATGAGAACCAGATATCAACAAACATGATCCTACACACTACTCCCAGCGACACGAAGAGGCGCCGCCGAGCGACGCGGGAATACCTTATTCCACGCTCACGCGACACCTTCGTCGACGGGAGATAAATCTAAATTTATTTCTAATACTATCACCATCGGAATGAAACCATGGAGTCCCCACCCCCTTTCATTGTCGGAGCGGTAGATGGAGGGAGAAGGGGCCCGAGCCTCGTCAGGAAGTCAGGAATATTGGCCAACAATGGCTAGATTAAGACTTCATGGGAGGAGAAGAAATAAAACGCTTCAGCATGATGGATTAGACTTGCTCCGACAGCATGCTGGCTAGTAGGAAGTTCCATACACTTCTTTATTGTTTGATGTTGTTCATGGAACCCCAATGTGCTTATTTAGGGCCAGTTCTTTTGTTGGCTACTAGAATAAGCTGCCCCTACCCAGCTTATTATAGAAGCCTAACCATTTTTTAGAAGCCTAGTAATCTTCCAGAAAGAAAATTTTGGTTGGGCTTTTAGAATAAGTTGGGTAGGGTGCAGCTTATTCTAGAAGCCCAGAAAAGCTAGTAAAAGAACTGGCCCTTATATTGACGGCCAGGGAGCTGCGGATGTGGCTCTAACCCGTCCGACATGCTAGTGGGTTTGTGTGGCTTTTTGCGAAAGAGTCTAAGGAAATACTTAAGTATAATAGGTCCTTACACAGAAAAAATAAAATTAATTTTTTTGGGGATGCCGAAGCCTTCTTCCTCCTACATCCACTGAGGGTGTCAGCGTAGCTCAATGCCACTTCTTCTAGGCCTTGGCCTCAATAGAACAAACTTGTTTAAACTCATGAGCTTGTAGGAGCAACAGTCGTCATTGATGCAACCTAGGAGACGTCGGCAGGCTTGATCTGCGAAGCAATACTCTGCCACGGAGAAGAAAATGTCGAAAAGGACCCCTAGAAACTCTGAAGATGACGAAAGCTGGTCAGACCCACCAGAAACCAAAACTGATCGCATCCCGAAAGATCCACCCGAGATACAACTCTACGTGCCCTGCATCGACGATAAGCACACCAACAAAACAGGGAATGGACTGGAAGGACATTATTCCTACACTGGAACGGCGCCGGCGCCTCACCCCCACAAACCATGGAACCCGCTAAAGAAAACCCGAGACAAATCGCCCATGCCGCCGCATGCCAGATTTGAGCATGATGTTGAGCTCATTATCGCCCAGGACCATGCACCGACGCTCTCTTCTCTGATGACCCAACCAGGTCAGGCCATTGTTTAAGATCGCCGCGCTGGATCACCAGCGCCGTCGTTGAGCATCGTTCGTCGAATACCGCATCTCGGCCACTCATCTCGATCATCGACCCACAACAGCCCATCAACTCCTCCCTATCAGGCCCCTAGAATTAGCAATCTTCCCGCCACTGCCAATGCTGCATGGACGATGCATCCTGATGGCGGCAAGAGAAGGAGAAGACGAGTGGCGGATAGGAGTTCAATTGTTCGCCTCGACCCTCTCCCACTAAGGGCAGCTGCAACGCCGACCATCGAACCGCTCGCATACGTCTGGATCGTGTGCCATCCAATGCAGAACTGTATCAGTCCGCAGGGCGGTCCGGACGTACTTTTTCCCGCAAACCGGAGACAAACTAGGGAGGCTTTGCGGGCATCCAGACCGCTGCCACGTCCGCTCCTGACTGCCCTGGCGCACAAAAAAAACCGCCCACCTCTCCCGCGCTTTCCATGGAACGCCCGCGCCGCTTGCCGCGCCGCATTCATGCCAGCCCAGAACATGTCGCGATCGACATTGATGCCCCCGAATCGACCGGACGGGAAGGTGGCGCAGACGGACGCGACCTCTCGGGCGTCGCCGCTTCAATGCGGACGCGGCGTCCCGAGATACCAACTTCGGCCGCGGCGCCGCACTGAAGCGGACCGACCGCCCCTTTGCCTGGCCTGGCCGTGGCTATTTATACCATGCACCGGCGACGCACAGAGCTGCATAGAGCTGCACTCGCCACTCCGGCAGGTGAAGGACGAGCCGATGTCCCCGCCACGCAACCACGGCCTCCACATCGGCGACCGCATGAAGAAGCAGCCAGCGTCCCCCAGCGTCTCGTCCGCGTGAAGGACGAGCTGGCGTCGCCCCCGCCGCACAGCCGCTACGCATGGATTGATGGGCCCTTGGTCGCCACCACGACGCCGCCGTCGCCCGATAAAGAAGGAGTTGCCGCCTGCGATCGCGAAGGGTCGTGGCCGCATCCTCCACTACCTTGGAGGAGGCGGTTACGGCGTTGCCTCCGGCTCTCGGGCCATGGTACCCGAGGCGGAGCACGCGGCGAGGCAGCAGCTGAGGTACGACCGGTGCAATGCCGGTCGCCGCTCCGCGTTCGCCAAGACGGACGTGGCCCCGGAATGGGTCCGCAACGACCCGGACCTCGCCGCGTGGGCGCTTTACCGCTCTGTCACCACCTCAGAGACGGCCGCCAGGTGCCACCTACGCCTTGACGGCGAGGAGTGGTCGCTTAGCGACTACTCCGCCAACGCCTGCAGGGGCAAGGCCGCCGCCAGGGCTCTACCGGCGCTGGCCAAGGCGGCCCTCCACACCACGCAACAGAAGGCGGAGCGGCTCCTCCACGAGCGGCAGGCAGCCGCCGGACAAAGCTACCGCGGCCCTTCGGCATTCCTGCGCCGCTGGAGGGACGACGATAACACGGACGGTGACGGCGGTGCGGCAGGGCATGGCAGCCCTGCTTACGAGGTGGTCGTTTGATATAGGATTTTTAAATAGTTTTTAGTAAAAAGGGTCAAAAAAATTAGTTCGTTTATGTAAATTATACCCGAACTTTATGAAATCCATCTGGTTTGAATGAATTTTGTACGTTTAGTTTCAATAGTTGTTGAAATATATGCGGGCAACGTTGGATGGCTGCCTCCAGCATCGGTGTCCGCGGACAGGGTCCTGTCGATGAACTGACGTGCGACGAAATTTGCGGGTTGATGTTGTAGATGCCATAAGCGTTTTTTTTCTCGAACAGAAGATGGTACGGCTCTGCGCGCCTTTTCCGTGGATATGAGAGACCGCATTGCCCTTTACTGCACTGTAAACAGTCGCAGATTTGCCACAGAGAACCGGCGACTGCAGGCAGGAGGTGATATCTCCTTCGAGGCACGTACCCTGCACGCGTCGACTTATCCTCGCCTGAACGCCCGGTCCTATCTCGTCTTCTCTAATCTCTGCGGCGACACAGCTGACATGCATGACATGTCCCTTTTCGTGAGCCGATGGGTTAGCTAACTCTTTGATCGTGTGGAACGAGAACGGGCCACGCCAGTACGTAGTACATCAGCCGCAGAAAGCGAGTCGCAAGGTGCCGATAGCTTTTGCCATTCTGTAGCTATTCCACATCTCTGCACCAAAGAGTACCCAGAGTTCCCCTGTTCCAACAAGCTTCCGGCCAAAGCTTCAGGCTGTAGCGAGGTGCGTCGTATAAATACTCTAGCATCAAGTTGATTCTGCATGGACCTCCAGCTTTGGGCGCGCGTACTGGCGCCGCTCCGCAGCTGGCCAGCACGTATGTACGGTGGCCAAATGGGCGACGGGAGAGGGAGGCAGCTGCGACTGTGTGGGCAGCAGAGCTGACGAAACCCGGGGCGGAAGTAAGCAAGCAACATGCAGGGGCACAGCTAACTCGCTCGTAGCTACCCGTTCCGTTCCCCTACTTGCCTCGGAACTCGGAGCCCGTCTGGGAAGAATAGCGATGGCTCTGGAAAGCCCAACGTGCCGACGCGCCCGACACAGCCAACGCCAGGAGGCATGCCGCGCTACGGCACAGCCAGCGGCACCATTTCCTTTCCTCACGCACGCGCATGCGTCGCTCCCTCTCTCTCTCCAGTTAGTAAGGAGGGATGCTGCCTCCCGTTTCGCCACAGCTCCCTCCCCCCACGCAACTGCACTATAAAAGTTTCGCTTCCTAGGCTCGGCTGCAGGCGGTGGTGTCCGAAGCTGATCTGCGCGGCGGTGCTGCCGCTCGCGGCCGGCGCTGGAGCGGGAGGGGGAGGTACGTGCGTACTCAGGCGGGCCGCGCGCTCTTTGCTCTCGTTTCATTCGGAGCCGTCAACTTTGCTCTCGTTTCACCATGCCATCTCCAGCGATCGTACTAGCAGCGGCTTCGGCAACCTAGCGCCTTTGTTTCACCGCCGTTTCATTCATGTTCGGGGTCGGAACGGCGGGGAAATTCTTGGCGCCAGGCCGGGGTGATTATTCTTGTGTAGCACCAGCAGTAAATAAATCTTGAATCGCCTTGGTTGCTGCTTGAGCGCTTATTATATGCTGCGAGGATCCGGTGTTCCGGTAGGCTACCTTCTCGTCAGCTGAAATGCTGAATCCTTCGAAATCGTGGAACCACAAGCCAGCTTGTGCTTGCCTGCACGCGCTGTACTAGTCATAGCAGTTTCGCCTGGGGTGGCCATTGTTGGTGCGATGTGAGCTGAGCCATTCTTCTTCATATGCGCTCGAGAACCGTCAGGTTGCCGCTGAAAGCGAGCCCATGTCTTTTCCTTCAGACAGTGAGAGAAGTCATGTGTTATCATCTGTCGACTCTGTCTGATTCTTCTTTTCCATACCATACCACCCTGTCTGATTTTTCTTTTCCACACCATCCTGGGGAGGAGGGCTCTATCTGATTTCGCTTTTCCATGCCATCAGGTCGACTCTTGTCTGATTAATATCTGTCTTCCATTTGAGTAAAGTCTGGTTAGTATCTGTCAGTATGACATTTTTGTAGTGTTAAAAAAAAAGTATGACATTTTTTGTAGAACACGGAAGAGTGAGTATGAGATTAGTATATAGTGGTGTATCTGTGGGCTTCTAACAGGCCCACTAGTGCACGACAAATTCTGGGCCTAGATTCCCTCTAGATGGTCCAGGCCCAAAAATAAAAGGTAAGACATGCATTTTCACATGCATGCCTGACTTTCTCAGAAAAAAAAAAGATGCATAACTGACTTTTTTTTGGCGTGTAGACTGACTTTACCTTTTGTCACCTATCTATTTTTCCACTTTTGATGACACCACCTTTGTCACCTCTCTGAATTGAAGAGCACCGTGCCGTAAGACTCCTTGTACTAATCCACCCCCCGAATTAGAAACGGCGATCTTGGCAGCAGTAGGCAGTAGCAAACGGCCACACACGGTTTACTCATATCCTTGTCTCTCACGCTAACGTTTGTAATGCTCAGTCGTCGGGCAGTGAGGCGTCTCGGCGGCGGCCGTCGTCGGCTAGCTATTGAACAAAACCAGCACGCCCCGCGAGTTCGTCTCGTATACCAGGCTTAACTCGCGGCCACTTTTGGCGGTTTGGCAGCACCCTATCCATGCAGTACGAGACGAACTATCTACTACTGTATCTATCTATCTATCTATAGCTCACCTTTTTCATTAATCACGTGAATTTATTAGCTATCTGATGCATTGATTGATGCTTATCTCTTGCATGCTGCAGGCTATAAATAGAGGGCGCGGCGCACAAGGCTGAACCACACACCACAACCCACAAGCCACAAGCAAGAGCGTACGTAGAGCGAGACCAACCACAGTGGTGAGATCGGATGGCATCGGAGATGAGCAAGGACGTGAAGTTCTCCGAGGAGGAAGTCTCCTCGCACCCGCGCGTTCTCGAAGGCGAGGAGCTGACGGTTGCGCCGGCGCGGCAGTCTTCCATCTTCGCGCTGACGCTGGACGAGCTGCAATACTCGGTGTGCGAGGCAGGGCGCAACTTTGGGTCCATGAACATGGACGAGTTCATGAGCAACATATGGAATGCCGAGGAGTTCCAAGCGGCCACCGGCGGTGGCTTGGTGGGCATGGAGGTGGCTCCTGTGGTGGGTGCTGGTGCAGGCGGAGGTGGCGCAGATGCAGGAGGAAGCAACCTAGCCCGGCAGGAGTCGTTCTCCTTGCCTCCCCCGCTGTGCCGGAAGACGGTGGAGGAGGTGTGGGCTGAGATCAACAGGGAGCCCCGCCCGGTGCATGCTCAGCCTCAGGGCGCGCGAGCCTCACAGCAGCCTCCTGTCCAGCCACCGGTTGCGGCCAACGACCGGCAGGGGACCCTAGGCGAGATGACGCTGGAGCAGTTTCTTGTCAAGGCCGGCGTGGTCCGTGGATCTGGCGCCGGCGGCCAGGCGCCTGTGCCGGTCGGCATGGTCCATGCACAGATGAACCCCGTGCAGCAGGGGCAGCAGCCTGGCCCAATGATGTACCCGATGGCACCAGCCAACGGCATGTTCCAGGTGATGGGCGACGGCATGGGGTTCGTCCCCAACGGGTACGCAGGGATGGCCGTGGTGCCGCCACCACCTCCTCCTCAAGGTGGGATGGGTATCGTGAGCCCCGGGTCCTCGGACGGGAGGAGCGCCATGACGCAGGCTGACATGATGAACTGCATGGGCGACGGAGCGATGATGGAGAACGGCGGCGCCCGGAAACGCGGCGCCCCGGAGGATCAGTCCTGCGAGAGGAGCATCGAGCGCCGCCACCGCCGCATGATCAAGAACCGTGAGTCAGCCGCACGATCGCGTGCCAGGAAGCAGGTACTTACCTTGCTGCCAAAATTGTTGTTTTTTATGCAATGCCATTTCTGTAACGGTGGTAACAATGTTGGTGACACTTGCACTCCCTGGCTTTCTAAATCCTACAGGCTTACACCGTGGAGCTTGAAGCTGAACTGAACCACCTCAAGGAGGAGAACGCTCGTCTGAAAGCTGAGGAGGTACGGAGCTGCTGACCAGTGAAAACCATGAGAAAATTCAGTTTTCATATGCTTTTCAGTTCTTACCGTTACTAAACTGTTTCATTGTTTTGTTGCAGAAGACAATTCTGCTGACCAAGAAACAAATGGTATGTACATTTTACTACCATCACCTGGCAATCCTCCTACACTCGCCACCCCTTGCCAATTGCTTGTAACAATCCACTGTAATTGCTAAGTCTTTAAATAGTCAATGTGTGCATGCTGATGGAAACGCCTTGTGGCGGTGATCTTTTTTTTACAGCTAGTGGAGAAGATGATAGAACAGTCCAAGGAGAACGTGAACGTCAAGAAGGGTGGCACCCTCTCGCGGCGCTGCGGCAGCTGCATCTGGTGAAAGGTGACCCGCCATCCAGCTTCCATAGCCGTGCTCGCAGGAGGATGAGGAGGAATTGTGGTGTTTATAGCAGTAACATTATCTTTCCGGAGCGGGGTCGTATAATAATTTACTAGTAGTACCTAAAACCATAAGGACCCAAATGTCAGTGTTTATCTGGTCAAGCAAGTGAACATTTGTTGTTGTTACTGTTTATAGGTATATGGGTTTGTCAGAACTTCAGACAGATGGAACAAAAGAAAATTAGAAATATGTTGATGTGTACTCGTGCTTTAATATGATGCGATGCAATGCATGTGGTCCATTTCTGGTGTGTGTGTGTGTGTGTGTGTGGAGGGGAGTCTTCGCCTTTGCTCACGGTTAGAGTTTAGTCATGTAGATGCACTTTACTGCGTCGGTGAAATTTGAGCCATTCAAATAATTTTTAAATCCAGTGAAATTTGAGCTATTCAAACACGGGATCCCGTTAGCCTTGACAGGTGGTCACCCATCACCATGCTTGGGTAGTCGATTCCCTTTCCCCTCCGCCACGGCTCGCTGCTTGAGGGTCCGGCTAGCTTTCAGTTGCGCTCCCTGGTTGGCCAACCATGACAGCTATCATCAACCTTTATGTTCTTACGGCTGTGTGTATCGGAGGCGAGGGGTGATCCTCTTTTTCTCAGAAAAATGCTCCTACACTTACCATGATTCGCCAATTGCTTGCAAGAACCTAATTGCCAAGTCTTAAAACAGTTAATGTGTGTGTGTGCGCGCTGATGGTAACAACAGGTGGTCGTGATTTTTTTTACAGCTGATGAAGAAGATGGAACCGTCAAAGGAGAACGTCAACGCCAAGAAGGGTGACGCCCTATCACGGCGCTACGGTAGCTGCATCTAGTGAACGGTGACCCGCCATTCAACTTCCATAGCCGTGCTAGTAGGAGGAGGAGGACATGAAATCTGGCTGTTTTGTGTGTTTGATGCAACTGCAGCAGCGACAATTGTGGTGTTGATAGTAGTTACCTTTTCTACTCAAAGCAGGATGATATATTAATTTACTATTGGTAACTAAAATCCATAAGGACCCATATATCAATGTTTATCTTGTCAAGCAAGTAAACTTGTGTTGTTGCTACTGTTTATAGGTGATGACGGGTTTGTCAGAAACTTCAGACAAATGGAACAAAAGAAAATTAGCAATATGTTGATGTGTACTCCGAAAGTCCCCTTCTACTTCTGAGCTTAATTATGTTCAGGATGAATATTAAATTCAAAAAAATGAAAAAGAAAACTTCAATAAATTTTGAATTTTTTTGGGTGTAAAATTTGACAAATGTTCTCGGTGCTTGCAAATTTCATCCCGAAATATCATTCGTGGAAGTCATGGCAAAAAACAGCACTCCAAAATGCTTTCGAAAATAGCATTTACGGAGTGTCGATTTTTGTTTTTTTTACCACGACTTCCAAGAATGTTATTTCAGGATAAAATTTGCAAGCATTGAGAACATTTTTCAAAGTTTGCATAAAAAAATTCAGATTTTTTTTTGATTTTTTTTACTTTTTTTGATAATACTGTTCATTAGAGAGCACATGAGCTCGGGGCCATACTTTGTGTCATGTGTACTCGCGCTTTAATATGATGCAATGCTATGTGTGTGGTCCATTTTCCGGTGTATGCTGGAGTCTTTGCCTTTGCTATCTTCTGAAGAAGTGGACATGACACATGAGTTGAGTTTGGTCACGTAGGTGCACTTTGTCGCGTAAGTGAAATTTCAGCCATTCAATAGTTATTAAATCCGATGAAATTTTAGCTATTCAAATCATGAAATCCCATGAGAGTTGATAGTAGTTAGCTTTTCTTTTCGACCAAATGTCAGCGTTTATCTAGTCAAGCAAGTGAACTTGTGTTGTTGTTACTATTTATATATAGGTGATGATGCGTTTGTCAGAAATATTAGACAAATGGAACAAAAGAAAGTTAGCAATATGTTGATGTGTACTCGCGCTTTAATATGACGCGATGCTATGTGTGTGGTCTATTTCGGAGGTGTGTGTGAGACTCTTCACCTTTTATCTCTTCTCAAGAAGTGGAGACACACGAGTTGAATTTAGTCACGTGGGCGCACTTTTTGTTTCGGTGAAAGCTATTCAAATAGTTTTTAAATCCAGTGGAATTTGAGCTATTCAAATAATCGGTCACGAGGGATTCCATGAGATTTGACGGTGGTCACCCATCGCAATGCTTGGGTAGTCGATCCCCTTTCCTCTCCATCGCGGCTCGCTGCTTGAGGGTCCGGTTGGCCTTTAGTTGTGCTCCCTTGTTGGGTAACCATGATGGCGAACATCAACCGTCATATTCTTATGGCTGTGAGAATCAGAGGCCAGGAGTGATCCTCCTTTTCTAAGAAAAAAAAAACTCCTACACTTACCATCATCTGCCAATTGCTTTCAACAACCCAATTGCCAAGTCTTAAACAATAGATGGGTGTGTGTTTATGGTAACACCCAGTGGTCGTGATTTTTTTACACCTGGAGTTGTTGATGATGGAACAGTCCAAGGAGAATGTCAATGCCAAGAAGGGTGGCGCCTTGTCGCAGCACTGCGACAACTCTTCTAGAGGACAGTGGAACGTCATTTAGCTTCCATTGTTATGCCGGTAGAAGGATGAAGAGGACCTGCATACTGGCCATCTTGTGTGCTTGATGCAACTACAACGACAATTGTTGTGTTGATAGTAGTTACCTTTTCTTTTTGAAGCGGGATGGTATAGTAATTTACTGGTAGTACCTGAAACCCATAAGGACCCAAATGTCAGTGTTTATCTGGTCAAACAAGTGAACTTGCATTGTTATTACTATTTATAGGTGATGAGGGGTTTGTCAGAAACTTCAGGCAAACGGAAGAAAACAAAATTAGCAATATTTTGATGTGCACTCGCGCTTTAATATGGTCTGATGCTATGTGTGTGGTCCAGTTCAGATGTGTGTGTGTTGGTATCTTCGCCTTTGCTTTCTTATGAAGAAGCGGAGATGATGCACGAGTTAATAACGTGGGCACACTTTGCCGCATCGGTGAAATATGAGCATTTAAATAGTTTTTAATCTAGTGAAATTTGAGCTATTCAAATCAATGGTCACGTGGGATCCGTTGAGACTTGACGGTGGTCACCCATTCCAATGCTTGGGTAGTCGATCCCCTTTCCCCTCCGTTGCGGCTCGCTTGAGGGTCCGACTAGCCTTTAGTTGTGCTCCGGGAAAATATCTAGTGCTACGGTCGATCTCATGATACGCTGCTCCAAGACCCCATGGTGTGTTGGATCTGCATGCAAGGGATGGGATCAACTCAGTTATCTTTTTACGTACACCCCCTTGGTACATTTGCGTCTTGCCCCCAGAAGGCCTTGCAAAATCACAACCGATCTGTACTGAACTGAGCATCCTTTTTTCTACTGAACTAAGCATCGTGGTGGGTCAGTTGCTCCTGCCAACATCTAGTGTCGATAAAAAGGGACAGATTAAGCAAACTTACACTAGATTATTAGGAAGCATTGCAAGCACACGTACAGAATTTATTTTCTGCAACAGATTTCTTCACTGAATGCAATAAAGAGATTGAGTGCAGATATGCTAATACTTTTTCAGGATGAGTTGCTCAATAAGTAGAAGTAGAAGAAATCATATTGCCACCTGTTTGCATTCCTGCCATCCTGAAAGCAGGACTATAGCAAGGCAATGGTAACACACTAGTCAAGACCACTATCTGATCACAAGGCAAGCTCAGAGAATCCATTCGTAGCATCAAAAGATCACTGGAAACAAAATCACTTCAACAAATAAAGGTGCACCACATGCTGACATCTGTCTTGTAGTACTTCACAAATTCACAAGAGTACCACATGGTGACCATACAATATAAATATTTACAAGAGTTAGTTCACAAATTTACAAAGCTAAACAATACAACTTTACTACAGACCACTTGATGAGTCTTACTCTTGTTGTACACAATCTAGTGGCGGGCACAAACCTGACAAAATCAACAATTAGAACCTAAAAAAACTTTTGAAAAAACCATACAACATTGATTATGAAGAATGTTTAAAACACTTTTGTGATACCAAATAACCTCCATGCATGCATGTCGCACATCTAATTCCCCTATTTATTTTGCTGTTTTCTTGACCTATAAGACCATGTAAATAAAAAACTTTGTTGCTTTACCACAACATGACATGCAAGACACAACCAAACGAGTTAGTCTGTTCCTGACATGTTATAATCGTGTCGTTTTTTGGCTGGCTGGTATTCCGAAATTCTGGTGGCTGGTCCATGAGTTAGTCAGCTCTATGTAGAAATTTATCTGTACTTGGCATGAAGAGAACATGTGTGTGAGGCTGACATTCTTACAAGTGAACGGACCTCTTAAGATGCTTGTCTCTCATGTCAAAACTTAGGTTACAAATGAACTGAATGCCTGCCTGCAAATGTTGTGGTGATGTGCTCACAAAATTAATGTCGCTACAGTAAATTAATGTCGCCACAAATCCAATATCATGGCATGCTTGGTGAAAATCAAATATGCAAACATTTATTTTGATATCAGCCGGCAACACTGCCGGAACATGACAAAAAAGTGAAGCTTAATTCTGCCAGGAATTAGCTATAATATGCAGAGGTGACGTAACAACTTTGAATGGCAAGAACTCGGACACCGGTACTAGACTACCCATACATAGATCAAGAAAATTTCTTGATGTACATTAGTTCTACACTAATCAGTGGCTCCACAACGATAGCTATATGCTAAAGGAAAAAAATAGCATAAAATAAAAATCACACTGATGAGAGGACCACCGATACATAGTCTGTTTTCAGAGCAAAAAATGCACATTTCAAGACATGCTTTCCTTTGCTTAAGTTTTACCTAATTTTCTCGAATGGCTGAAAGGATTGTCCTAGAAACAAAAAGAAAGTGTGATAGTTGGGGAAACATTTTTTTTACAGAGAGCTGGGGAAAAGATGAATCGATGAGGACGTACACAAGGAAGGGAAGGGATCGAAGACACATGAACTTCTCTGTGAATTGCTAAGTAACCAAGGGTGTTATTTGTTTATTCGCTAGAAGGAGGCGAGCCTATTCAATCCTGTCCTTACAGTCTGATCCCACGCACCAAACTGCCTCGGAGCAGCGTAGCATATTCTGGGCCGGAGCACCAGATATGCACTCGTTGTGCTCCCTAGTAGGCCAACCATGAGAGCGATCATCAACCCTCATACAATTAAGGATGTGTGCATGGGAGGCCAAAGGTGGTCCTCCTTTTCTAGGAAAAAAGCATCCTAAACTTACCATCATTTGCCAATTGCTTGCAACAACCTAATTGGCAAGTATTAAAACAGTTAATGTGTGCGCGCAGATGGTAACACGCTGTGGTCATGGTTTTTTTTATAGTTGGTGAAGAAGATGATTGAACAGTCCAAGGAGAATGTCAACGCCAAGAAGGGTGGCGCCCTGTCGCGGCAGCCGCGACAGCTGCATCTGGTGAACGGTGACCTGCCATTCAGCTTCCATAGTCATGCTGGCAGGAGGATGAGCAAAACTTGCATTCTGGCCTTTTTGTGTGTTTGATGCAACTACAACGACATTTGCGGTGTCGATAGTATAGTTAATTATCTATTCTTTTCAGAGCGGGGTGGTATAGTAATTTACTATAGTAGTACCTAAAACCCATAAGGGCCCAAATGTCAGCAAGTGAACTTGTGTTGTTACATTTTATAGGTGATGATGGGTTTGTTAGAAACATCAGTCAAACGGAAAAACAAAATCAGCAATATGTTGATATATACTCATGCTTTAATATGATGGGATGCTACGTGTGTGTTCCATTTTGGATGTGTGTGTGGGACTCTTCGCCTTTACTCTCTTCTGAAGAAGTGGAGATGACACACGAATTGAGTTAGTCACATAGGCACACTTTGCCGTGTGTTTGAAATTTGAGTTATTCAAATAGTTTTTAAATACAATGCAGTTTGAGCTATCAAATCAGTGGTCATGCGGGATCCCGCGAGACTTGACGGCTCGCAGCTCAAGGGTTCGACTAGCCTTGACATGCTCCCTGGTTGGCCAACCATGACACCGATCATCAACCTGCACACTCATATAGTTGTGTGCATCGGAGGCCAGGGGTGATCACACTTTTATTAGAAAAAACCCTCCTACACTTACCATCATTTGCCAATTGCTTACAAAAACCTAATTACCAAGTCTAAAACCAGTTAATGTGTGCGTGCTAATGGTAACACCCTGTGATCATGATATTCTTTACATCTCTTGGAGAAGATGATCTAACAGTCCAACGAGAACGTCAACGCCAAGAAGGGTGGCATCATGTCGCGGCACAGTGGCAACTACATCTGGTGAACGATGACCCACCTTTGAGCTTCCATAGCTGTGCTGGCAGGAGGATGAGGAGGACTTGCATTCTGGCCGTTTTGCGTGTTTGATGCAACCGCAGCAACAATTGTGGTGTTGATAGTAGTTACCATTTCTTTTCAGAGCGCGATGGTGTAGTAATTTCGTAGTAGTACCTTAAACCTGTAAGGACCCAAATTTCAGTGTTTAGCTGGTCAAGCAAGTGAACTTGAGTTGTTATTGTTTATAGGTGATGATGGATTTGTCAGAAACTTCAGATATCAAAAGAAAAGAAAATTAGTAATATGTTGATGTGTACTCGCGCTTTAGTATGATACGATATTATGTATGTGACCCATTTCGGATGTATGTGTGGGATTCTTCACCTTTGCTCTCTTATGAAGAAGTGGAGATGACATTTGAGCAATCAAATAGTTTTTAAATCTGGTGAAATTTGAGGTATTCAAATCAGTGGTTACGTGGGATCATGTGAGACTTTACAGTGGTCACCCATTGCAATGCTTGGGTAGTCGATACCCTTTCCCCTTTGTCGCGGCTCACTGTTTGAGGGTCCGGCTAGCCTTCAGTTCGGCTCCTGTTTGCCAACCATGACTGCGATCATCAACCCTCATACTTTTATAGCTGTGTGCATCGGAGGCCAGAGGTGATCCCCCTTTTCTCAGAAAAAACCCTCCCACACTTACCATCATTTTCCAACCGCTTTCTACAACCGAATTGCCAAGTCTTAAAAACGTTAATGTGAGCGTGCTGATGGTAACACCCTGTGGTCATGATTTTTTTACAGCTAGGGGAGAAGATGGTGGAATATTCCATGGTGAAAGTAAATGCCAAGAACGGTGGTGCCCTGTTGCTTCACTGTGGCAGCTGCATCTGGTGAATGCTGACCCACCGTTAAGCTTCCTTAGCTGATCTGGTAGGAGGATGAGGAGGACTTGCATTCTGTCCATTTTGTGTGTTTGATGCATCTACAACGACAATTGTGGTCTTGATTGTAGTTACCTCTTCTTTTTGGAGCGGGATGATATAATAATTTACTAGTAGTGCCTAAAATCCATAACAAGCCAAACGTCAGTGTATATCTGGTCAAGCAAGTGAACTTGTGTTGTTGTTACTATTAATAGGTGATGATGGGTTTGTCAGTAACTTCGGACGAAAGGAGCAAATAGAAATTAGCTATATGTTGATGTGTACTCGCGCTTTAATATGACGTGATGTTATGTGTGTGGTCCATTCTGTATGTGTGTGTGGGAGTCTTCGCCTTTGCTCCCTTCTGAAGAAGTGGAATGACACACGAGTTAAGTTTAGTCACGTAGTCGCACTTTGCCGCATTGGTGAAATTTGAGCAATTCAAATATTTTTTAAATCAAGTGACATTTGAGTTATTCCAATCAACGGTCACGCAAGATCCCGTTAGAATTGATGGTGGTCACCAATCGCAATGCTTGGTAGTCGATCCCCTTTCCCCTCCGCCGCGGCTCGTTGCTTGAGAGTCCGGCTAGCTTTCAGTTGTGCACCCTGGTTGGCAAACCATGACGGCGGTCATTGACCCTCATAATATTATGGATGTGTGCATCGAAGGCCAGGGGTGATCCTCCTTTTCTAAGAAAAATACCATCCTACACCAATCACAATTTGCCAATTCCTTCCAACAACTTAATGCCATGTTTGCCAAAGTTAATATATGCGTGCTGAAGAAAATACCTTCTGGTCATGATTTTTTTACAACCGGTGGAGAAGATGGCGGAATAGTCCAAGGAGAACGCCAACACCAAGAAGGGTGGCGCTCTCTTGCGGCACTGCGGTAGCTGCATCTGGTGAATGGTGACTTGACATTCAACTTCTACAACCGTGCCAGCAGGAGGACCGACATGACTTGCATTCTAGCTGTTTTGTGTTTTTGATGGAGCCACAGCAACAATTCTGGTGTTGATAGTAGTTACCTCTTTTTTGGAGCGAGATGGTATAGTAATTTACTAGTAGTACCTACAACCCATAAGGAACAAAATGTTAGTATTTATGTGGTCAAGCGAGTGAACTTGTGTTGTTCTTACTGTTAATAGATGATGATGGGTTTGTTAGAAACTTTGAACAAATGGAACAAAAGGAGATTAGCAATATGTTGACGTGTACTTGAGTTTTAAAATGACGTGATGCTATGTGTGTGGTCCATTTCAGGTATGTGTGCGGGAGTCTTCAACTTTCCTCTCTTGTGAAGAAGTGGAGATGACACACGGCTTGAGTTTAGTCAAGTAGGCACACTTTGCCGCGGCAGGGAAATTTTAGTCATTCTAACAGTTCTTAAATCTAGTGAAATTTGAGCTATTCAAGTCAGTGGGGTCACGTGGGATCCCTTGAGACTTGTCGGTGCTCACCCATCGTAATGCTTGGGTAGTCGATCCACTTTCCCCCTCCGTCGTGACTTGCTGCTTGGTGGTCTGACTAGCCTTCAGTTGCGCTCACTCGTTGGCCAACCATGATAGCGATCGTCAACCCTCATACTCTTATGGCTGTGTGCATCGGAGGCCAGGGGTGATCCTTCTTTTCCAAAAAAAACCCTCCCACACTTACCATAATTTGCTAATTGCTAGCAACAACATAATTGCTAAGTCTTAAAATAATTAATGTGAGCGTGCTGATGGTAATACCTTGTGGTCTTGATTTTCTTTATAGCTAGTGGAGAAGATGATGGAATAGTCCAAGGAGAACGTCAACGCCAAGAAGGGTGGCGCCCTGTCGCGGCGCTGTGGTTGTGAACGTTTGGCGCTTTGGCAGCACCCTATGTATCCAGTACGAGACGAACTATCTACTCTCAATCTATCTATCTATCTATAGCTTACCTTTTTCATCAATCACGTGAATATAACAACGACTATCTAATGCTTTAATTGATGCTGATCTCTTGCATGCGGCAGGCTATAAAAAGGGGGCGCAACGCACCAGACTGAACCATACACCACAGGCAAGAGCATACGTAGAGACCACAGTGGACAGATAGGATGGCATCGGAGATGAGCAAGGACGTGAAGTTCTCCAAGGAAGAAGTCACCTCACAGCCGTGCATTCTCAAAGGGCCGGAGTAGACGGTTGCGCCGTCACGGCAGTCTTCAATCTTCACGCGGCGAGCTGCAATACTTGGTGTGCGAGGCGGGGCGCAATTTTGGGTCCATGAACATGGACGAGTTCATGAGCAGCATATGGAACGTCGAGGAGTTCCAAGCGGCAATTGGCGGTGGCTTGGTGGGCATGGAGGAGGCTCGTGTGGTGGGTGCTGGTGGAAGCGGTGGTGGCGTGGATGCAAGTGCAAGTGGCCTATGCCAGTAGGGGTCCTTCTCGTTGCCTCCCCCGCTATGCCAGAAGACGGTGGAGGGGGTGTGGGCTAACATCGACAAGGAGCCCCGACCAGTGCATGCCCACCCTCATGTCGCGCGTCCCTCACCGTAGCTTCCTGTCCATCCAACGGTAGGGAATGGCAGAAAGTCTTTTTGCGCGGTGATGCAACCTAGCGGCAACAAATCCGCCATTGATTGCCCGCGTCAAGATACGTGCAGGTGGGACCACTTTACTCTCATTTTCTGCTATACACTAGTATGCATCATCAAAATATAGCTAGTTGTCCCATTATTTGTCTTTGGCATGGATGCATTGTAGAAATATGATAATGTGCTCTATCTATCTCTCTCTCTCTCTTTGGTTAAATCCACCCTTTTATTTCACCTTTACTAAATTAAATCGTCCCTATCTTTTAAACCATAAGTTCCTATTTCAATTTTTTTATTTGAACTCCTGGCGCCAAGGCCTTTTACACAAGACCGATCTTGAATACATTCGAACACATTTAAATTTCAATGTTTGACAATCCATATGTGAACAAACCTACATCACTAGAAAGTTTTTAAAACACTATTTCAACAGAAATATGTAAAACCATCATATTTTACTAGAAACCTATGACTTTTTGAAATGTGTAACACTATTTCAAGTGAAAATGTTTTTCAAAAAATGTGCAATTAAAATTTGTGTGATTTTTGTGAAATAGACCTGTGAAATGTAACATGTAGGTTCTAAATTGTGAAAGACTCCAAAGTAAGTGAAAAGTTGAGTCACTTATCTTGGGACGGAGGGAGTAGTAACCACAAAATTTGGAACTGATTTTTTGAAACAGTGAAATATGTTTTTTTAGAAAAATATGTAACTAAAATAGATGTGACTTTTGTGAAACATGAGAGTGAAATGTAAAAATGTAGGTTCTGCATTGTGAAATATTAACCACAACATGTAAAATTATAATGTATAAATGTGAAACTGATTATTTCAAAAAAGTGAAATGTGTTTTACAAAATGTGTAACTAAAATATATGTGATTTTTGTGAAACATGATAGTGAAATGTAAAAAGTAGGTTCAGAATTGTGAAAATATTAACCACAAATGTGAAATTACAATGTACAAATGTGAACTGATTATTTGAAAAACATTGAAATATGTTTTTTTTCAAAAATATGTAATTGAAATATATGTGAAATTGTAATGTATCATTGTGAAATAGATTATTTTGACATGTAAAATATATGTTCAAATTTAAATATGGTTAAAAATTATTCAAGTTTGATCTCATTTTAAAGGTTTTGGCACAAGGAGTTCAAATATAAAAAAATTCACAAATGAATATATGGTTTAAAAGATATGGTTGTTTTAAATGAGCTAAGGAGGAAGAAATGGTTGGATTTATTGTGTGGGATAAGAAAAAGTGACTGTGCCACACTGTCATGCGTGCATGTGAAGTACACTAGTGGGGGCCAACTGTTGAAGAGTGAGAGTGGAAATACGAAGATGGGAAATCCAGAAAAGAAATGTAATACAAAGATACTTGGCCCACATAGTGTTAGATGGCAGCTCCCTATTGGACACCACATTGCCGGTAGGTAGCGCAACCACGCAATTTTACATTTCATGGGGAATGGCGGTTCAGTTGTGGGCATGGTCCGGGGATTTGGTGTTGGCGGCCTAGCGCCTGTGCCGGTCGGCATGGTCCATGGACAAATGAACACCGCGCGGCAGGGGCAGCAGCCTGGCCCAATGATGTACCCGATGGCACCGACCAACGCCATGTTCCCAGTGATGGGCAACGACATGGGGTTCGTCCCCAATGGGTACGCAGGGATGGACGTTGTGACGCCGGCACCACCTCCTCTAGGTGGGGTAGGTATCATGAGCCCCGGGTCGTCAGACGGGAGGAGTGCCATGACACAGGCTGACATGATGAACTGCATGGGCGACAGAGCGATGATGGAAAACTGCGATGCCCCGGAGGATCAGTCCTGCAAGAGGAGCATCGAGCGTCGCCACTGCCGTATGATCAAGAATCGTGAGTCATGCACGATCGTGTGCCAGGAAATAGGTACTTACCTTGCTGCCAAAATTGTTCGTTTTTATGCAATGCCATTTCTGCAATGGTGGTAACAAGGTTGGTGACACATACACACTCTGCCTTTGGTAATCCTATAGGCTTATACTGTGGAGCTTGAAGCTGAACTGAACCACCTCCAGGAGGAGAAAGCTCGTCTGAAAGCTGAGGAGGTACAGAGCTGTTGACCAGTGAAAACCATGAGAAAATTCAGTTTTCTTATTCATTTTAGTTCTTACCGTTACAAAACTGTATCGTTGTTTTGTTGCAGAAGACGATCCCATTGACCAAGAAAAAAACGTTTCGTACATTTTCCCACCATCGCGTGGAAATCCTCCTACACCCGCCATCACTTGCCAATTGCTTGTAACAATTTAATTGCTAAATCTTAACACAGTCAATGTGTGCGTGCTGATGAAACCACCTTGTGTTCGTGATCTTTTTTTCTTACAGCTGGTGGAGAAGATGATGGAACAGTCCAAGGAGAACGTGAACTCCAAGAAAGGTGGTGTCCTATCGTGGCGCAACAGAAGCTGCATCTGGTGAACGGTGAGCCGCCATTCAGCTTCCATAGTCGTGCAGGAAGGAGGATGAGAATGAATTGTGGTGCTGATAACAATTACCTTTCATTTTTGGAGTGGGGTGGTATAGTAATTTATTACTAGTAGCTAAAACCCATAAGGACCTAAATGTGAGTGTTTATCTAGTCAAACAAGTGAACTTGTGTTGTTGTTACTATTTATAGGTATATGTGTTTGTCAGAAGCTTCAGACAAATGGAACAAAAGAAAATTAGCAACATGTTGATGTGTACTCGTGCTTTAATATGATGCGATGCAATGTGTGTGGTCCATTTCTGATGTGTGTGTGTGAGCCTTCGCCTTTCCTCTCTTGTGAAGAAGTGGAGATGGTACAAGAGTTGAGTTTAGTCACGTAGGCACACTTTGTCGCATCAGTGAAATTTTAGTCATTCAAATAGTTCCTTAATCTAGTGAAATTTGAGCTATTCAAATCAGTGGTCGCGCGGGATCCCTTGAGACTTGTCGGTGGTCACCCATCGTAATGCTTGGGTAGTCGATCTACTTTCCCCCTCTGTCATGACTTCCTGCTTGATGGTCCGACTAGCCTTCAGTTGCGCTCCCTCGTTGGCCAACCATGATAGCTATAATCAACCCTCATACTCTTATGGCTATGTGCATCGGAGGCCAGGGGTGATCCTTCTTTTCTAAGATAAAAAATCCTCCCACACTTACCATAACTTGCCAATTGCTTGCAACAACATAATTGCCAAGTCTTAAAACAGTTGATGTGAGCGTGCTAATGGTAACACCTTATGGTCTTGACTATTTTTATAGCTGGGGGAGAAGATGATGGAATAGTCCAAGGAGAACGTCAACACCAAGAAGGTGATGCCCTATTGCAGTGCTGCGGTAGCTGCATCTTGTGAACGTTTGGCGCACCCTATCTATCCAGTAAGAGACGAACTATCTACTCTGCATCTATCTATCTATAGCCCACCTTTTTCATCAATCACATGAATTTAGTAGTTATCTAATGCTTTAGTTGATTCTTATATCTTGCATGCGGCAGGCTATAAATAGGGTGGCGCGGCGCACAAGACTGAACCACACACCACAAGCGTGCTAGAGCGTACGCAGAGACTATAGTGCAGAGATAGGATGTCGGAAGAGATGAGCCAGGATGTGAAGTTCTCCGAGGAAGAAGTCACCTCACACCCGCGCATTCTCGAAGGTGAGGAGTAGATGGTTGCGACGGCGCTGCAGTCTTCGATCTTCCGCTGACGCTGGACAAGCTGCAATACTCGGTGTGCGAGGTGGGCGGAATTTTGGGTCCATCAACATGGACGAGTTCATGAGCAACATATGGAATGTCGAGGTGTTCCAAGCGGCTATCGGCGGTGGCTTGGTGGGCATGGAGGAGGCTGCTGGTGGAAGCGGAGGTGGTGGGGATGCAGGAGGAAGTGGCGTATGCCGGCAGGGGTCCTTCTCCTTGCCTCCCCCGCTGCGCCGGAAGACAGTGGAGGAGGTGTGGGCTGGGATCAATAGGGAGCCCCGACCGGTGCATGCCCAGCCTCAGGTCGCGCGTCCCTCATCGCAGCTTCCTGCCCATCCAACGGTGGGGAATGGCAGAAAGTCTTTTTACGCGGTGATGCTACCTAGCGACGACAAATCCGCCATTCATTGCTCGCATCAAGATGCGTGCAGGTGGGACCACTTTATTCTCATTTTCTGCCATACACTAGTATACATCATCAAAATATAGCTAGTGGTCCCCATTATTTATCTTTGGCATGGATGCATGGCAGAAATATAACAATGTGCTCTCTCTCTCCCTCTCCCTCTATCTTGTTAAATCCAACCTTTTATTTCACCTTTACTAAATTAAATCGTCCCTATCTTTTAAACCATAAGTTCCTATTTGATTTTTTTATATTTAACTCCTTGTGCCAAGGCCTTTTAAACAAGACTGATCTTGAATACATTCGAACACATTTAAATTTCAACATTTCACATTCCATATGTGAACCAAACCTATATAACTAGAAATTTTTTAAAACACTATTTCCACAGAAATATGTAAAACCATCATATTTTACTAGAAACCTAAGACGTTTTGAAATGTGTAAAAGTTTATTTCAAGAGAGTGAAAATGTTTTTTGAAAAACATGCAATTGAAATATATGTGATTTTTGTGAAATAGACCTGTGAAATGTAACATGTAGGTTTTGAATTGTGAAATAATCCATCCATCCCAAAATAAGTGACTCAACTATATAATAACTTAGTACTAAAGGCAGTACAAAGTTGAGTCAGTTATTTTGGGACGAAGGGAATAGTAACCACAAAATGTGGAATCGATTTTTTGAAAGAGTGGAATATGTTTTTTTTCACAAATGTGTAACTACAATAGATGATATTTTTGTGAAACATGACAGTGAAATGTAAGAATGTAGGTTTTGAATTGTGAAATACTAACCACAAAATGTGAAATTATAATGTATAAATGTGAAACTGATTATTTCAAAAGAGTGAAA
This sequence comes from Aegilops tauschii subsp. strangulata, assembly GCF_002575655.3. Taxonomy (NCBI): domain Eukaryota; kingdom Viridiplantae; phylum Streptophyta; class Magnoliopsida; order Poales; family Poaceae; genus Aegilops; species Aegilops tauschii. The sequence goes on from NC_053037.3 coordinate 488,027,731, forward strand.
TATGTTTTTTAAAAATGTGTAACTAAAATATATTTGATTTTTGTGAAGCATGTTAGTGAACTGTAGAAAGTAGGTTCTGAATTGTGAAAATATTAACCACAAATGTGAAATTACAATGTATAAATATGAAACTGATTATTTCAGAAGAGTGAAATAAGCTTTTTCAAACATATGTAATTGAAATTTATGTGATTTTCCTTAACCAAGCCAGTCCGAAGTGAAATGTAGGTTCTAAAATATGAAAGAGTAACTACAGAAAGTGAAATTCTATTGTGTCATTTGTGAAACTGATTTTTTGAACATGTGTAATAGTTTATTTCAACACAGTGAAATATGTTATTTGAAAAATGTGCAATTTAATTAGGTGTTTATTTGTGAAGCAAGCCTCTGAAAAGTGAAATGTAGGTTCTGGATTGTGCAATAGCCACTACAGAAAGTGAAATTGTAGTGTATCATTGTGAAATAGATTATTTTGACATGTGAAATATATGTTCAAATTTAAATATGGTTAAAAATATTCAATTTTGATTTCATTTTAAAGGTTTTGGCACACAGAGATCAAGTATAAAAAAGTTTCACAAATTAATATATGGTTCAAAAGATATGGATGTTTTAAATTAGCCAAGGAGGAAGAAATGGTTGGATTTATTGTGTATGGTTGGATTTATTGTGTGGGAGAAGAAAAAGTGCTCGTGACACACTGTCATGCATGCATGTGAAGTACACTAGTGGCGGCCAACTGTTGAAGAGTGAGAGTGGAAATACGAAGATGGGAAATCGAGAAAAGAAATGTAATACAAAAATACTTGGCCCATATAGTGTTGGATGGCAGCTCCCTATTGGACACCTCCTCGCTGGTAGGTAGCGCAACCGCACAATTTTACATTTCAGGGGGAATGGCAGTTTGGTTTTCGCCAACGACCGGCAGGGGACGCTCAGAGAGAGATGCTGTAGCAGTTCCTTGTCCAGGACGGCGTCATCCGGGGATCTGGCGCCGGTGGCCACGCGCCTGTGCCGGCTGGCATGGCCATGGACAGATAAACCCCGTGCAGCAGGGGCAGCAGCTTGGCCCAATCATGTACCCGATGGCACCGACCAAGGACATGTTCTCGGTGATGGGAGACGACATGGGGTTCGTCCCCAACGGGTACGCAGGGATGGCTGTGATGCCTCCACCACCACCTCCTCAAGGTGGGAGGGTATCGTGAGCCCCGGGTCGTTGGGCGGGAGGAGCGCTAAGACGCAGGCTGACATGATGAACTGCATGGGCGACGGAGCAATGATGGAGAATGGCGACGCCCTGGAGGATCAGTCCTCCAAGAGGAGAATCATGCATCGCCACCGCCGCATGATCAAGAATCATGAGTCAGCCGCACGATCACGTGCTAGGAAGAGGTACTTACCTTGCTGCCAAAATTGTTGGTTTTTATGCAATGCCATTTCTGCAATGGTGGTAATAAGGTTGGTGACACATTCACACTCTGTCTTTGTTAATCCTACAGTCTTATACCGTGGAGCTTGAAGCTGAACTGAATCACCTCAAGGAGGACAAAGCTCGTCTGAAAGCTGAGGAGGTACAGAGCTGTTGAGTAGTGAAAACCATGAGAAAATTGAGTTTTCTTATTCTTTTTAGTTCTTGTCGTTACTAAACTATATCATTGTTTTGTTGTAGAAGACAATTTTGTTGACCAAGAAAAAAATGTTACGTACATTTTCCCACCATCACATGGTAATCCTCCTACACTCGCCATCACTTGCCAACTGCTTGTAACAATCGAATTGTTAAGTCTTAACACAGTTAATGTGTGCGTGCTGATAAAACCACCTCGTGTTCTTGGTCTTTTTTTCCTACGCTGGTGGAGAAGATGATGGAACAGTCCAAGGAGAAAGTGAACGCCAAGAAAGGTGGCACCCTATCGCGGCGCAACAGAAGCTGCATCTAGGGAATGGTGATCCGCCATTAAGCTCCCATTGCCGTGCTAGCATGAGTATGAGAATGAATTATGGTGTTGATAACAGTTACCTTTCCTTTTCGGAGAGGGGTGGTATAGTAATATACTAGTAGTAGCTAAAACCCATAAGGACCCAATTGTGAGTGTTTATCTAGTCAAGCAAGTGAAATCGTGTTGTTGTTACTGTTTATAGGTATATGTTTTTGTCAGCAGCTTCAAACAAACGCAGCAAATGAATGTTAGGAATGTGTTGATATGTACTTGCTCTTTAATATGATGAGATGCAATGTGTGTGGTCCATGTGTGTGTGGGAGTCTTCGCCTTTCCTCTCTTGTGAAGAAGTGAAGATGACACACGAGTTGAGTTTAGTCACCTAGGCACACTTTGCCGCGGCGGCGGAATTTTAGTCATTCAAATAGTTCTTAAATCTAGTGAAATTTAAGCTATTCAAATCAGTGGTCACGCGGGATCCCTCGATACTTGTCGGTGGTCACCCATCGTAATGCTTGGGTAGTCGATCCACTTTCCCCCCTCCGTCATGATTTCCTGCTTGATGGTCCGACTAGCCTTTAGTTGTGCTCCCTCGTTGGCCAACCATGATATCCATCATCAACCCTCATACTCTTATGGCTGTGTGCATCGGAGGCCAGGGGTGATCCCTCTTTTCTAAGAAAAAAAACCTCCCACACTTACCATAATTTTCCAATTGCTTGCAACAACATGATTGTCAAGTCTTGAAACAGTTAATGTGAGCGTGCTGAGGGTAACACCTTTTGGTCTTGATTTTTTTATAGTTGGTAGAGAAGATGATGGAATAGTCCATGGAGAACGTCAACACCAAGAAGGGTGGCGCCCTGTCATGGCGTTGCGGTAGCTGCATCTTGTGAATGTTTGGCACTTTGGCAGCACCCTATCTATCCAGTACGAGACGAGCTATCTACTCTGTATCTATCTATCTATAGCTCACCTTTTTCATCACTGACATGAATTTAATAGCTATCTAATGCTTTAATTGATGTTTATCTCTTGCATGCGGCAGGCTATAAATAGGGTGGTGCGGCGCACAAGACTGAACCACACATCACAAGGAAGAGCGTACATAGAGACCATAGTGGAGAGATAGGATGGCGTCAGAGATGAGCAAGGACGTGAAGTTATCCGAGGGAGAAGTCACCTCACACCCGCGCATTCTCGAAGGTGAGGAGCAGATGGTTGCGCCGATGCTGCAGTCTTTGATCTTCGCATTGATGCTGGATGAGCTGCAATAATCGGTGTGCGAGCTGGGGCGCAATTTTGGATCCATGAACATGGACGAGTTCATGAGCAACATATGGAATGTCGAGGAGTTCCAAGAGACTATCGGCGGTGGCCCTGTGGGCATGCAGGAGGCTCCTGCGGTGGGTGATGGTGGAAGCGGAGGTGACGGGGATGCAAGAGGAAGTGGCCTATGCCGGCAGGGGTACTTCTCCTTGCCTCCTCCGCTGTGCCAGAAGACGATGGAGGAGGTGTGGGATGAGATCAACAAGGAGCCCCGACCGGTGCATGCCCAGCCTTACGTCGTCCGTTCCTCACCGCAGCTTCCTGTCCAGAGAATGATGGGGAATGGAAGAAAGTCTTTTTGCGTGGTGATGCTACCTAGCGGCAACAAATCCGCCATTGATTGCTCGCGTCAAGATGCGTGCAGGTGGGACCACTTTATTCTCATTTTCTGCTATACACTAGTATACATCATCAAAATATAGCTAGTGGTCCCCATTATTTGTCTTTGGCATGGATGCATGGCAGAAATATGACAGTGTGTGCTCTCTCTCTCTCCCCCTCTCTGGTTAAATCCAACCTTTTATTTCACCTTTACTAAATTAAATCGTCCCTATCTTTTAAACCATAATTTCCTATTTTATTTTTGTGTATATATTTGAACTCCTAGCGCCAAGGCCTTTTAAACAAGTCCAAGCATGAATACATTCGAACACATTTAAATTTCAACATTTCACATTCCATATGTGAACCAAACATATATAACTAGAAAATTTTTAAAACACTATTTCCACAAAAATGTGTAAAACCATCATATTTTACTAGAAACCTATGACTTTTTGAAATGTGTAATAGTTTATTTCAAAAGAGTGAAAATATTTTAAAAAAAAATATGCAATTGAGATATATGTGCTTTTTGTGAAACAGAGTTACGAAATGTAACATGTAGGTTCTGAATTGTGAAATAATCCCTCCGTCCCAAAATAAGTGACTCAACTTTACACTATCTTAGTACTAAAGCCAGTACAAAGTTGAGTCAGATATTTTGTGACGAAGGGAGTAGGAACAACAAAATGTGAAATTGATTTGCTGAAAGAGTGGAATATGTTTTTTAAAATGTGTAACTAAAATAGATATGATTTTTGTGAAACATGACAGTGAAATGTAAAAATGTAGGTTCTGAATTGTGAAATACTAACCACAAAATGTGAAATTATAATGTATAAATGTGAAACTGATTATTTCAAAAGAGTGAAATATGTTTTTTTTAAATGTGTATATGTGATTTTTGTGAAACATGTTAGTGAAATGTAAAAAGTAGGTTCTGAATTGTGAAAATATTAACCACAAATGTGAAATTACAATGTATAAATGTGAAACTAATTATTTCAAAAGAGTGAATAAGTTTTTTCAAACATTTGTAATTGAAATATATGTGATTTTCCTGAACCAAGCCCGTCTGAAGTGACATGTAGGTTCTGAATTATCAAAGAGTAACTACAGAAAGTGAAATTCTATTGTGTCGTTTGTGAAACTGATTGTTTGAACATGTGTAATAGTTTATTTCAAAAGAGTGAAAAATGTGCAATTTAATTAGGTGTTTTTTTGTGAAGCAAGCTCATGAAAAGTGAAATGTAGGTTCTGAATTGTGCAATAGCCACTACAGAAAGTGAAATTGTAGTGTATCATTGTGAAATAGATTATTTGGCATGTGAAATATATGTTCAAATTTAAATATGGTTAAAAAATATTCAAGTTTGATCTCATTTTAAAGGTTTGGGCATACCGAGTTCAAATATAAACAAATTCACAAATGAATATATGGTTTAGAAGATATGGATGTTTTATATTAGCTAAGGAGGAAGAAATTGATGGATTTATTGTGTGGGAGAAGAAAAAGTGATTCTGCCACACTGTCATGCATGCATGTGAAGTACACTAGTGGGGGCCAAGTGTTGAAGAGTGAGAGTGGAAATACGTAGATGGGAAATCCAGAAAAGAAATGTCATACAAAGATACTTGGACCACGTAGTGTTAGATGGCAGCTCCCTATTGGACACCACCTTGCTGGTAGGTAGCGCAACTGCGCAATTTTACATTTCGAGGGGAATGGCAGTTCGGTTGCGGCTAATGACCAGCAGGGGACGCTCGGAGAGACGACGCTGTAGCAGTTCCTTGTCAATGCCAATGTGGTCTAGGGGTTTGGCACCAGTGGCCAAGCGCTTGTGTCGGTCGGCATGGTCCATGGACATACGAACCCCGGGCAGCAGGGGCAGCAGCCTGGCCTAATGATGTACCCGATGGCACCGACCAATGACATGTTCTCGGTGATGGGCAACGACATGGGGTTCATCCCCAATGGGTACACAGGGATGGCTGTGGTGCCTCCGCCACCAACTCCTCAAGGTGTGGTGGGTATCATGAGCCCCTGATCGTCGGACGGGAGGAGCGCCATGACGCAGGCTGACATGATGAACTACATGGGCGACGGAGCGATGATGGAGAACGGCGATGCCCCAGGGGATCAGTCCTCCAAGACGAGCATCGAGCATCGCCACCACTGCATTGTCAAGAATCATGAGTCAGCCGAACGATCGCGTGCTAGGAACATGTACTTACCTTGCTGCCAAAATGGTTTGCTTTTATGCAACGCCATTTTTGCAATAGTGGTAACAAGCTTGGTGACATGTACACACTCCATCTTTGATAATCATACATGCTTATATTGTGGAGCTTGAAGCTGAACTGAACCACCTCAAGGAGGATAAAGCTCGTCCGAAAGCTGAGTAGGTACAGAGCTATTGACCAGTGAAAAAAATGAGAAAATTCAGTTTTCTTATTCTTTTAAGTTCTTACCGTTAACTAAACTGTGTCACTGTTTTGTTGCAGAAGACGATTTTGTTGACCAAGAAAAGAAATGTTACGTACATTTTCCCACCATCGCGTGGCAATCCTCCTACACTTGCCATCACTTGCCAACTGCTTGTAACAATCTAATTGCTAAGTTTAACACAGTTAATGTGTGTGTGTGTGTGCTGATAAAACCACCTTGTGTTCTTGATCTTTTTTCTTACAGCTGGTGGAGAAGATGATGGAACAATCCAAGAAGAAAGTGAACGTGAAGAAAGGTGGCGCCCTATCACGGCGCAACAGAAGCTGAATCTAGTGAACGGTGACCCGCCATTCAGCTTCCATAGCCATGCTAGCATTAAGAGCGAATGAATTGTGGTGTTGATAACAGTTACCTTTCCTTTTTGGAGAGGGGCGGTATAGTAATATACTAGTAGTAGCTAAAACCCATAAGGACACAAATGTGAGTGCTTATCTAGTCTAGCAAGTGAACTTGTGTTGTTGTTACTATTTATAGGTATATGTGTTTGTCAGAAGCTTCAAACAAATGGAACAAAAGAAAGTTAGCAATATGTTGATGTGTACTCGCGATTTAATATGATGCGATGCAATGTGTGTGGTCCATGTGTGTGTGGGGGAGTCTTCGTCTTTCCTCTCTTGTGAAGAAGTGGAGATGACACACGAGTTTATTTTAGTCACGTAGGCACACTTTGCCACGTCGGTGATATTATATTCATTCTAGAAGTTCTTAAATCTAGTGAAATTTGAGCTATTCAAATCAGTGGTCACACAGGATCCCTTGAGACTTGTGGGTGGTCACCCATCGTAATGCTTGAGTAGTCGATTCACTTTCCCCTCCCTCGTCACTTCCTGCTTGATGGTCCGACTAGCCTTCAGTTGCGCTCCCTCGTTGGCCAACCATGATAGCGATCATCAACCCTCATACTCCTATGGATGTGTGCATCAGAGGCCAAGGGTGATCCTTATGTTCTAAGAAAAAAACCTCCCACACTTACCATAATTTGCCAATTGCTTGCAAGAACATAATTGCTAAGTCTTAAAACAGTTTATGCACTACAAAAAAAGGCAAATCCGTGACATTTTGGGCCGAACAATTTTTTTTCTGTCATGCTTATGACACTTCTATGATGATAATTGTGACAAAACCCGGTATCATCATAGATGTGGTGGGCTCCGACTTCTATGGCAAAAAATCATGACAGAAAATGGGATTTTCGTCCTGGACGGGCCAGAGATGCAGCTGCATGATGTTCTTTGGGCCGTCCATGACGGAAAAAACTGTGGTAGAAGCGAGGGCGAGGAAAATATCGAGGAGTTCCCGGTTACGGTGGGTGGTCGGGGCCCGAGCGATGCGCGATTCTTTTGTACACGTACGCGCGTGGGTGCGAGGTGTTGGACTCTAACTGAACCCGAGCGGGGCGTTCGCCTACTGAACCCGAGCGATTGCACTGCAGGCTACGCATTACTGAACCCGAGCGATCGATCGATCTGTTAACTGAACCCGATCGAGCGATTCCTTTGCTACTGCTGCTAAATGAAGCTGATCGAACCTGGTGCCTCCTTCCCTTGATGAACAGTGAGTGTTGTTCGGGGGGGGGGGGGGTTGGATGAACAGTTCCCGGTGGGGGGTTGGATGAACATAACCCCGTGGTAGTAGAGGCCGTTGCCGCTGGATGAACATGACCCAGATCGATCGAGTCGGTTGGGGGTGGATGAACAGGACCCCGTGGAGGGCTAGATGAACAGGACCCCATGTAGGGCTGGTTGAACAGTAGCTGGTGGAGGGCTGGATGAACAGTAGCCCATGGAGGGGTGGTTGAACAAGACCCCGTGGGGAGGGCTGGTTGAATAGTAGCCGGTGGAGGAGCGGTGGAGGCTGGATGAACAGGAGCCCGTGGAGGCTGGAGGAGGTCGATGGTGGATGAACAATAGCCCGTGGGGGCTGGAGAAGGTTGACGGTGGAGATGAACAATAGCCCGTGGAGTCCCGTTTTGCGGTACGCCACACCCCTCCCGATGAACAGGACCGCCGTTTCGACCGTAGAGCTCCAACACAAGTCCGTTTCCTCTATTTTGCGTTACGCCACACCCCTCTCGATCAACAGGACCCCGTTTCGACCGTAGGAGGTCCAAGAGAAGTCTGTTTCCTCTATTTTGCGGTATGCTAGACCCCTCCCGATGAACAGGATCCCGTTTCGACTGTGGCCGGTCGAACACAAGGCTGTTTCCTCCGTTCTGTGGTACGTCGGGCCTCGTTTCGATCGGCTGTTCTGTCCAAGCCGGTTGGCTCCCGATGAACACGACGACGCAGTTTCTCCGTTCCGACCTAGCCGGTTGGCTGCCGATGAACACGACGCCGTCGTTGCATCTCTATGTACACGAGCCCTGTCTGTACATATGCGCTAGTAGGCATTCGAGACCCCGCCCGTATGTACGTACGTGGCTATATTTACTTTCTTGCATCCTGGCTGTACGTACGTGTACATGCTACGTGCACGCCTCTACTACAACACGTGCCCTTCCTTAGTCGGCCATGGTTTATCGCGGCAGCCTGCAGAAAAACCGATCGACCAATATGTATGTACACATTCGCGACCAGAATGACAATGCTACGTACGCTTCAACCAGGTGGGTCCCGACTGTCAGGGAGGATAAGGAGGCACTTCCTTGCGTGCGAAGATGTAGCTGGTGGGTCCCAGTAGTCAGGGGGGAAACGTTTTTTTCGTGAAATACGGTGGCCCGTCCGGTGGGTCCGTCCGGTGGGTCCGTACTGTCAGGTGGAGGAATCATTATTTTCCACGTAATAAGGAGGCACTTCCTTGCTGCGGCCGTGGACTCAGCTGTCAGCCTCTCCACGTATAGTACTCTTCCGATGGAAGTCGTTCCATGACCACGTTGACCACGCCGCGCCGAGAGCACCAGGGCGGTGGACGACAGCGAGGCCAAGGAAGGGAACGACACGGAGCCGGGGAAGACGCGACAGTGGATGCCCACGCGGAGAGGAGTACAAGGGTTCACTGGTTCGGCTGCAGTGTGAGGCTGCCGTCGCTGTAGAATAACAGGGGGTGTGGGTGAGTAGAGGGATGGCCTAGTCAGCGGTGGGAGTAGTAGGGGCGGTGAGGCCTCTGTGGCAGCATAGCCGGCCACGGGAGGACGGACCACGCGGCATGACTGGCGCTGGTTTGGGCGGCTGGAGCAAGAAGACCAGACGTTGAAGAAGAACTACAGTCGTTGGATGGACATCGTACGGCCACTGGAGCTAGAATCGTTCATATTGACTAAGTTGACAAAGCCCTCTGTCCCCGTCAACTTAGCAGGCCCACAAGTCAGCCTCCCACTACGGTGGGTCCCAGCTAGAAGGGAGAGTGTTCATTTTTTGTGCGTAATAAGGAGGCACTGCCTTGCGTGCGAAGATATAGTTGGTGGGTCCGAGCTGACAGTGGGGGGAACATTTTTTCGCGAAATACAGAGGCCCTTCCGGTGGGTCCCAGCTGTCAGGTGGAGGAATCATTATTTTGCGCGTAATATGGAGGCATTTCCTTGCGTGCGGCCGTGGACCCAGCTGTCAGCCTCTCCACATACAGTCCACTTCCGATGGATGTCGTTCGTTGACCATGTTGACCATGCCGCGCCGAGAGCACCAGGGAGGGAACGACACGGAGCCAGGTAAGACTCGACAGTTGTTTCCCATGCGGAGGGGAGTACGAGGGTTTACTGGTTACCCTGCCGTCGCCGGAGAATAACAGGTGTGGGTGAGTAGAGGGATGGCTGTTGGAAATATGAGCAATTTATCAAATGATTTTTATTAACAGAAATAATATATAAAGCACAACTAGTATAGCAGTGATAAAACAAATCATGCGATTTGACAAAGAGAAGGTAAACATCATCTGCATATATGAATTAGAACCGAACACATCTAGAACAGACACTAGAGCAAGAAGTTGTGACAGACCCTCTAACAGGAAGAGTATGAGAACGTATCGAACGGGAGCAGATGCACCGGTCTTGGGGTCGGTGTCCTTGCCAGCCATGTCGTCGAAGAGGTTGTCGACGTCGGGGAAGAAGTTGTCGTCGGGGAAGTAGTCGTCGGAGTCCAGGGCGTCCGTGACGAAGAAGTCAGTAGTCGCGCTGAGCGCTCCCCAAAAACCTTATCACCCTTCTCCTGTACAGGTCTCAAAAGGTGCGGTTCCGGAGGCCTACTGTCCCAACCTACGGTGCACGCCGCAAGCCGGGATGGGAAAGAACGTAGGAGCAGCGCAGTGCTCAGGAACTTGTGGCGAGAGGAAAAAGAGGTTCTGGTGCGTCTCTCTAAGAGGAGTGACCTCCCTTTTATAGGCGCAAGAGAAGGAGGTGAGAGGCTGCACTGGGAGCTGAAGAGAACGAGGGAGACGAAACGAATAGGCAGCAGGCGAAGAGGTGCGCCGTTCGTATTCAATTCTCCACTACAGCAAAAACGTTTCAGCTTCCGCATGACCTTTCGTATATCCGTCGTGCGTGGGAAAAATTTAGACATCGGCTCGGCTCATTCCCGCAACCCGCTTCGTGACGAGGCGTGGCATGGCGAGGCGGGCGGTGGAGGAGGAGCGCGCGTGGATGTCCCTGTTGTTCTCATCCTCATACATGTGGAGAAAGAGCCTCCCTTATAAAGAGGTCCAACTCCCTCTAAACTAGCAATGTGGCACTAAACTTTAGTTCCACCTCTTGCCTTGCACGAATGGGCTGCGTGGGCCTCTAGGATTTATTAGGAATTTTTGAAACTGTTATTGGGCTAGGCCCAAAATAGACAAAATTCCAGCAATCCCCCACCAGATCCCAGAGGCACACAAAATTTGCCTTTGGTTCCAAAACACGGTTTTATATACCGGTACTGCAGTGGACACTATTAAGTTGAACTTCCACCTAGAACTCTATGCTACACTAGTAAGCAACTTGAGCAGTGGACTGGGCCTTGAACTGCAAGTTTTCTGCGAATCTAGCTTCACATAAAGCCTTGACCAATACGTGGCTATCATGGGTCTTCCCCGCGGGTGGAGCTTATGCGTCATACTCCGAGACCTTTCATGAGTTTACTAGAGAGAACCCTACTCTCATAGATTGCGACATTTAACAATCAGACTCATATAGGTGTGTTCTTCAAAAGATGTTCTGCAGGACAACATCTCTGCTTAAATGAGCCATTTAGAACACATTAAGATATACATCAACCTGCCATGCAGTTTTAGGAGAGTATTGCATCTTCATGGAGTGGTATTGTTAATAGTAAGGATACTCTCCTCTCAGTTGATCAACAACTTGTCTTTCACATCTAATTCACGGGATCTCCGTTCACAAAGAATAGGTTACCACTATGAACAACTCATATTGTGGGTCTCATACCCATCTCCCTCGATGCATTATCTATCACATTACGTGATAGACCCTTAGTAAAAGGATCTGCCAGATTTTTAGACGTTTGGATATAATCCAATGCAATAACTCCGGAGTTTCTCATTTTCCTGACAGACTTTAACCTTCTCTGAATGTGTCTTGATGACTTCATGTTATCCTTTGAACTGCTCACTTTCGTGATCACAGTTTGATTGTCGCAGTTCATAAGGATACCCGGTACAGGTTTCTCAACAACCGACAAGTCATTCAAGAGCCGGCGAAGCCAATCTGCTTCGACAGTAGCTGTATCTAGTGCTGTGAGTTCTGCTTCCATTATTGACCTTGTTAAGATGGTCTGCTTGCAAGACTTCCAAGAAATAGTGCCACCTCCATGAGTGAATACATAACCGCTCGTGGCCTTTATCTCATCAGCATCTGAGATCCAGTTTGAGTCACCATACCCTTCATGCACCTTTGGGTGCCCGATGTAGTGAATTCCATAATTCGCAGTGCCTTTCAAATAACGCAAAACTCTCTCTAGAGCTTTCCAATGCACATCTCCTGGTTTTGAGACAAACCGACTCACTTTGCTAACAGCAAAAGAGATGACAGGTCTTGTAGCACTGGCTAAGTACATAAGCGAGCCAATAATCTGAGAATATTTCAATTGATCTCTAGCAATTCTTCGATTCTTTCGAAGTAACACACTCGCATCATATGGTGTTGGAGAGGGCTTGCAGTCACTATAGCCAAAGTGACTCAAGATCTTTTCCACATAGTTAGATTGAAGCAATGTAATCCCACCATCATCGTCTCTCAACAACTTGATGTTCAGAATGACATCAGCCACTCCTAAATCCTTCATCTCAAAACAGCGAGATAGGAAATCCTTGACGTTCTTAATAACATTCAGATTTGTTCCGAAAATCAGTATGTCAGCAACATACAAGCAAAGGATAACTCCCTCGCCCCCACCATGGCGATAGTACACACATTTGTCAGCTTCGTTTACAGCAAAGCCTGCAGCTGTTAAAGTTCTTTCAAACTTCTCATGCCACTGTTTAGGTGCTTGCTTGAGTCCATACAAAGACTTTAGCAACTTGCACACTTTTCCTTCCTGACCATCTAGTACAAACCCATCTGGTTGTTCCATATAAATTTCCTCGTCCAACTATCCATTTAGGAAAGCAGTCTTAACATCCATTTGATGAACGAGAAGACCATGTGAGGCAGCTAGTGAAAGTAGAACTCGAATAGTGGTCAGTCGAGCCACAAGTGAGTAAGTATGAAAGAAGTCTTCTCCTTCCTTTTGGGTATAACCCTTAGCCACGAGCCGAGCCTTGTACTTTTCAATAGTACCATCAGGCCTAAGCTTCTTCTTGAAAACCCATTTGCATCCTATAGGTTTGCACCCATAAGGACGATCAGTTATCTCCCAAGTTTCATTCGCCAAGATGGAATCCATCTCGCTACGAACCACTTCCTTCCAGTAGTCAGCATCTTCAGATGCATAGGCCTCTGAAATAGAATCGGGAGTGTCATCTATGAGATACACAAGAAAATCATCACCAAAGGACTTTGCAGTCCTCTGTCTTTTGCTCCTAGTAGGAACTTCATTGTTCTCCTCCATAGGACTTTCAAAGTGTTCCATCGAAATGGTAGGTTCAGTAATTGTAATTGGTTCCTGATTCGATGAACTAGGCATCTCCTGATTAGATGAGGTAGCCATATCCTTCATGGGAAAGATATCTTCAAAGAAAGTCGCATCATTTGACTCCATGATCGTACCGACATGCATGTCAGGTACCTCAGATTTTACAACCAAGAATCTATAACCAATGCTATGAAAAGCATATCCCAAGAAAACACAATCCACAGTCTTTGGTCGAAGCTTGCGCTTCTTTGGAATTGGCACATTGACTTTCGCCAAACAACCCTAGGTTCGTAGATAAGAGAGTTTTAATCTTTTCTTCTCCCATTCCTCGAATGGAGTTATCTCTTTATTCTTTGTGGGAACTCGGTTTAGGACATGACATGCAGTCAATATCGCCTCCCCCCACCATGCCTTGGAGAGACCCGATGTGTCTAACATGGCGTTAACCAAATCAGTTAGAGTACGGTTCTTTGTTTCGGCCACCCCATTTGACTGAGGTGAATAAGGAGGCGTCCTCTCATGGATTATACCATGTTCCGCACAAAAAGCATCAAATTCATTGGAAAAATACTCTCCACCACAGTCGGACCTAAGCCTCTTGATTTTCCGATCAAGTTGGTTTTCCACTTCAACTTTATAGATCTTGAAAAAGTTCAAAGCCTCATCCTTAGATTTCAGAAGATACACACGGCAGTATCTAGTGGACTCATCAATTAACATGATGAAATATTTCTTTCCACCTTTTGTCAAAACACCATTCATTTCACATAAATCTGAATGTATGAGCTCTAGTGGTGCAAGATTTCTCGTTTCCGCACTCGTGTGAGACTTACGAGGTTGCTTAGCTTGCACACAAACATGACACTTAGATCCCTTGACAGTGGTGAAACTAGGGATTAAGTTCAACTTCGCTAGTCGCGACATGCACCCAAAGTTAACATGACAAAGACGTGAATGCCACACATTTGATTCACTATTGTTGCAAACATGATTAACAACTTTATTGCAAACGTCTGACAAGGATAAATGAAACAGACCTCCCGACTCATAGCCTTTACTGACAAAGGTTCCATACTTGGATATTACAAATTTATTCAACTCAAAGACAAGCTTATAGCCATCTCTACACAGAAGAGATCCGCTAACAAGATTTTTATTGACGGAGGGGACATAATGCACGTTCTTCAGCCGCACGATCTTCCCCGAAGTAAACTTCAGATCGACCGTGCCAACACCACGAACAGAAGCACTTGAACCATTGCCCATCAGCACGGTTGAAGTCCCTGCGGTCTGATAAGACAAAAACATGGAAATATCACCGCATACATGCACATTAGCACCTGTGTCCATCAACCAATCAGGAGAATGACATACTGAAAGAATAGTGGGAAATATACCATACCCAACATCCTTCATGTCAGTGTCTCCAATGACAACATTAGCGGTCTTGCCGCCTTTCCCAGGATGACGCTTGTCATAGCGATTAGGGCAACTAGGAGCCCAATGATCAGGATCCCCACACACATCACAAACACCTTTCTTCTTGTCATTCTTCTTCTTGAAGTTCAGGTGTTGCACAGCCTTGTTCTTCCCATCAAACTTTGCTTTACCATCAAACTTGCCCTTGTTCTTGAACTTGTGGGGCTGGAAGTTCTTCTTCTATACCAGATTGGCACTAGATCCTCCCTCAATACCTCGAGCACGTGTGTCCTTTGCTCTCGCCTTTTCTTCCACGTCAAGAGTGCCAATGAGATCCGGGACGGAAAACTCCTGTCTCTTATGTTTCAGTAAGGTAGCAAAGTTCCTCCACGAAGGAGGAAGCTTAGTGATGATACCTCCGGCAACAAACTTGTCCGGTAGCATACAACTGAAGTGCTCAAGTTCTCTAGCAAATGACTGTATCTCATGAGCTTGCTCAACCACGGAGCGCTCTTCAGTCATCCTGTAATCATAGAATTGCTCCATGATGTACAGCTCAGTGCCAGCATCCGAGACCCAAAACTTGGCCTCGAGTGCATCCCACATATCTTTTCCATTATCAATTGACGCATAAGCATCAACTATGTTCTCACCAAGAACACTCAAGAGAGCAGCCATAAACAGAGTATCCATTTTCTGAAAAGCTTGTGCCTCTTGAGCATCAAGCTCCCCTTCAGGTTTGCCAAGAGTGGCGTCATAGCAACTCATGGTTTGAAACCATAAGACTGCTCTCACGCGCCACCTCTTATAGTGGATACCCTCAAACATAGGGGGCCTCATGGAAGCAGCAAAACCACTTGGGGTAAATTGCCTATAGTAAGGTTTTTGGATTGTTGGAAATATGAGCAATTTATCGAATGATTTTATTAACAGAAATACTAGATAAAGCACGACTAGTATAGCAGTGATAAAACAAATCATGCGATTTGACAAAGAGAAGGTAAACTACATCTGCATATATGAATTAGAACCGAACACATCTAGAACAGACACTAGAGCAAGAAGTTGTGACAGAACCTCTAACAGGAAGAGTATGAGAATGTACGGAACGAGAGCAGATGCACCGGTCTTGGGGTCGGTGTCCTTGCCAGCCATGTAGTCGAGGAGGTTGTCGACGTCGGGGAAGAAGTCGTCGTCAGGGAAGTAGTCATCGGAGTCCGGGGCGTCCGTGACGAAGAAGTCAGTAGTCGCGCTGAGCGCTCCCCAAAAAACCTTATCACCCTTCTCCCGTACAGGACTCAAAAGGTGCGGTTCCGGAGGCCTACTATCCCGACCTGCGGTGCACGCCGCAAGCCGGGATGGGGAAGAACGTAGCAGCAGCGCAGTGCTCAGGAACTTGTGGCGAGAGGAAAAAGAGGTTCTGGTGCGTCTCTCTGAGAGGCGCGACCTCCCTTTTATAGGCGCAAGAGAAGGAGGCGAGAGACTGTGCCGGGAGGGAGACGAAACGAACAGGCAGCAGGCGAAGAGATGCGTCGTTCGTATTCAATTCTCCACTACAGCAAAAACGTTTCAACTTCCGCCTGACCTTTCGTATACCCGTCGTGCGTGGCAAAAATTTAGATATCGGCTCGGCTCATTCCCGCAACCCGCATCGTTACGAGGTATGGCGTGGTGAGGCGGGCGGCGGAGGAGGAGCGCGCGTGGATGTCCCTCTTGTTCTCATCCTCATACATGTGGAGAAATAGCCTCCCTTATAAAGAGGTCCAACTCCCTCTAAACTAGCAATGTGGGACTAAACTTTAGTTACACCTTTTGCCTGGCACGAATGGGCTGCGTGGGCCTCTAGGATTTATTAGGAATTTCTGAAACTGCTATTGGGCTAGGCCCAAAATAGACAAAATTCCAGCAGGCTAGGCCAGCTATGGGAGTACGATGGGGCGGTGAGGCCCGCGCGGCAGCACAGCCGGCCACGCGAGGAGGGAGCAGGCAGTCTCGCCGGTGATTGTTTGAGCGACTGGAGCAGGAAGAGCAGAGATTGAAGAAGCACGACGGCCGTTGGATGGACATCCAACAGTCACTGCTCTCGTGTGTTGACTAAGTTGACACATCATTGCGTGTGCGTCAACCTTTTGTTTTAGGAAGGCGTATGCATCAACCTATAGTAGGCGCACAAGTCAGCCTCAAATGTGTGGAAAACATCATACAACCCATCTGCCATTATTCCTAATAATTTACAGCCTATTTGCTAATTCTTAAGGATTTTTTTGGAGCCCATCTTCTTTTTGTTAGCATTACATCCCATATTGTGGCCACGGTTAAAAATTATATGAAACTTTGCATATTTCGGTGCGGTCAACTGTTTTTAATCCTGACATTTCGAGTGACATTCAAACTATTTTGAAAAATAAATTCATATCAATATAAAATCCAAATAATTGTCCACGCATAAAAATAAATGTAATTTAAAATCTCGAAATAAAATAAATAAATTTGAAACTAATTGCCAGTTTGATTTGTTTTAAAAATGTACAACCCATTTCTCATTACTGATAGCCCATTTTCTCGTCTTGAAAGATTTGTAGCCCACCAGGGTTGACAAAGCAACTAGGCGTCAGTTGGGTATTCTAAAAAAGAACAAAAAAACTGGGCTAGCCATTTTCAAAAAGAAAAAAAACTACTGGGTTGGTCTTGTGGTAAACATAAAAGAAAAGGCTAGCTACACAGGCCAGAGTGCCCCGCACAGCCCAGTTGACACCCTGCTTCCGTCTCAAAAACAAAGATAACTGGGCAAGCTACTTCCCTCAAAAAAAATTGGGCAAGCTACTGGGTCCCTCGTGTCAGCCGCTTGTTGTGCAATTCTCTTATTTATTGACTACATTGACAATGGCATGGGACCCAAATGTCAGAAATTCATTAGGAGGAACCATTTTTCTGGCTTGAAATAAGGAGGCACTTGCTTGCGTACTGCCATGACCCTGGTGGGTCCCTGCTGTCATCCTCTCCACGTACAATCATCTCCTGATTGTGTACGCGTCAACCTAGTAGGCCCAGAAGTCAGCCTCTAAACCTGTGGCGGACAAATACAACCCATTTAAAAAAATAGCCCATTCTATACGTTCACACGGAAGGTTAAACATAGAGAGCAAAGTAACAGGTCTGACCAGATATAGAGTACTGAACTTCCACGTTGACAACCATCATAGCCAAGTTAACAATCTATTCCCACTAATACTCTAGTGTACAAGTACTGACTTACTCCTAACTAACTAGACGATGTCGGCCGCCATCTGCGGTACACGCTAAATGCCGGCACCGACGTCCTCCTCCTCGCCTCGGACTCGCCGGAGGTGCGATAGGGCGCGTTGCTCGCACGCGTTGGCCCTTTCCATGCTGGCGTGGTCCACCGAAGCTTTGGATTCTAAGCGGGAAACCCACTTGACGAGCTGGTAGTAAAATTCGGCGTCGCGCACGCATGCGTGCCCGACAGCCTCTAGGGCTATTTGCCGGGCGCCGGCCTCCACGTAGTCGGCCCAGTCGCGGGCACTCTGCTCGTGACTCAAAGCGGCGGTGTACTTCTGCTCCATGCCCTGCTAGCGGCGCAAATCGGCGATACGCTACTCCTCCGACAGGCGGTCGCGCTCCAACAAGTCCTCGTACTCCGCATTGCCATCTAAAGACCGATAGAATGCCTCCTCCCTCCGTCTTTCTTCCGGTGAATAACCGAACACTGGCTCTAGCGGTGAGCACCTCTGGCATCGCCTATTGCGGACGGTCGGGGGCATGACGGACGTGGCGAAAACGAGGGCAAGTGGCGAGCGACGTCGGGCCGGTGGGGGTTGTGAGGGGAGCCGATAGGGCGAGTTGGGTGACGGTGCTACCGGAGAACGCCGGGAACCAGTAATTATAGGCGGAAGGTAGTTGAAGCAGCGTGTCACGGGAAACGCGACGTTCATCAGAATTCAATGCATAAGCAGGCATGGCTTAGCGCGCCAGCTTACCGTGGAAAACTAGAAAAACTGATGTGTCGTCCCGTCCCGTCCCGTCCGTGCTGGGTCGCACATCAGCATGACGGTCAAATGAGTGCACTCGAATCATCCAGATGAGGTACTCCCTCCTTGTCAAAAATGATTCCACCACTCATCATCTACCTTGGTTGGTGAGATTTTTGAATTGAGCCCTGCAAACCGGAAAGGAGGTAGTATGTGCGTGATCCGCTATTTATTCGTGTAGGATCGAGTAGGTCAGATAGTGTACGTGTAGGATCGAGTAGGTTGGATAGTGTACGTGTAGGATCGCATTAGCTGATGAACGTTCACTGGGAGATAAGGCATTTTTCGAACGTTTTTCTTGGCAGTTTCTTCATATTTGCATGGCATTTTCTTCTGAACATCTTGTCAGTTTCTTCAGAGATAGGCATTTTATTCAGAAAACTGCCACCTTTGGATCTTGCGTCGCAATTAAAACTGCCAGGAGCGTATTAGTAGGCTAGCTAGTGATCGATAAGTAACTTGTAAACACTGAGCGAACAAAAATAAGGAACTACTAGTAACTTGTGAACACTGAGAACACAGAAATTAGGATCATGATGTGCACAATAGTAAGAGCCAATCCGTTCGAAATGTTCACACGAGACTCACAGGCCTGGCATTGTAATATGTTCACATTAGTAGCCCAAATTTAAAACCAACTAGTAACATGTTAATGCATCTCAATGATTCATCGATCATATAGAAATATGTAGCTCCAAAAGCAAAGATTTAGAAAAACATTTGTTCTTCCTACTAACATGGATGCTTCTCTGGGCCAACATTCAGTATAGAGTGAAAGACAAATTTGTTTGTGAAGTCTACAATTCCTCTTGCAAACGTAAGTGGTTTCACCAACAGCTGGAACCATGAGAATGAACCACACATAACGGAAGAACATCCACTGCAATATGATTTGGTCTTCTCTCGATCACACGGCGAGACTATTTTCGTAATACAAACTTTAACTTAGGAAAAATGATGCCCATTGTATAATCAGACCAAAGAAATGAAGCACCTAGTGTTGGCCAATAAATAGTACAGTACTACTTTTGTGCAGTCCATGAAGTGACTATCCAGTCTTTCTGTGTCAATTTTCAAATGGCACTGCATGCAGTGACTATACTATTCTTTTGTGAAGTTCCACCAAAATTGCGGTCACTTTGTTTCTTCGGGCAGACATCTGTGTGCACAAATATCAACCAGCTAGTAAACATATACCCCACCTTGTATTTTCGGTTTAAACACGCCTCTTTCGCTTAACATCTGTCATGTTTTGCACTAGACAATTTGATACTATCATGTTTGGCCCTGGACAATTTTGTACTGAATTGATTTGCTGGTTCAGAGCATAAATATAGCGCCTATTCTCCATCAGACCAAGGATATCCATGTTCGGAGTGATGGAAGAGGTGAAATCGATGCAACCGAAATTGAGCATCCAATCATTGAATCATGTCCAGCACCTCCAATGTAGGTCCACCCTGCCAATAAATTCACATGCAAACCACTAATATTACTATCTAATGACAGTACAAAAAGAGTAGCAAGATAGTAGCAAACCATGTACCTTCGTAGTGAACAGCTCATAGTGCCACCAATTGGATATAAAGGTTTGGAAGAAAACATGCTCCTAATGTTGAACCATTTGGACTTTTTGTGCAGCTCCACTAAAATCGAGCATCCCTGTTTGCATAGATATTGAAAGTGTGATTACTATAAAGTGGCACTAGTTGAAGCATAGACTCACAAATATAAGCATTCCAATTTCTTAATGGGAAAAGGTAGCAAGACTATTTCTAACCACCTGTTTGAAGGAATTAATAAGGCAACAACGGCTGATGTCAGGAAGGCATACATATTTTTTTGAAAAATTGAACCATTCTTGACCTTTCCTCTTCTTTTAAGCATATTTTGTGCAGTTCAACTAAAATAAAATGCCATCACCGCCTTGACAATTCAGTGACACTGTACAAAAAGAAATGACTTAACATTACATCATGATGTCAGGTATGTAATTGGCATGCATTAGAGACAGACATACAGACCTCCTCCGATAACATAATGAACATTAATTTTAACAAAGGTGTGACTAGCTTTACCGGGATAATATGAGTGAACTCTACACCCTCTGTTCCTTAATATAAGACGTTTTCGCAGTTCAATTTAAAGTACCCAAACGTCTAGTATTTAGAAAAACAGGTAGTAGTTTTGTTGAGCACATATCTGGGAAAGCTTGCCACACTTTATATATGTCCAGACGCTAATGCAACACTATTCGAATAGTACAAATATACACTAATCCAGTGCCCAGTGCAACCGTAGAGTAGTTTTTTCATTACAGGGTACAACACAATGGTTTTACTGAACAGATTTCCATAAGCTAGCACTGGAAGATTTCTATAAGCATTAACAATACAAAATGTAAAGGTAACAAGTTTCAACATTGGTATACTAGCTGTGCAAGCACATTAAACCAAATAAAAAAGTCTGAAGGTAACTATCATTATTAACTAATGACAGTATAAAAAAATTGTAAACCATGTACCTTCAAGGTAAATATCATTTCGAACACGAGGGGACCTAAAAATTGCTATCCCAATCTTGATAATCGATCAAACATAAAAACTTGATCAAACGAATCAAGAGAAAAGCCAGAGGAGGAGGTGCCCACTCTTGAGCTTTCCTCTTGTCTTCATAATTTTTTGTGCAGTTTAACCAAAATAAAACAACATCAGCACCTTGGCATTTTGGTGACACTGTACAAAGAAAACTGACTTATCTCATGAAAGTGTGGTATGTAATCTATAAGCATTAACAGTGCAAAAATCTGAAGGTAGTAACAAGTTTCACCATTGGTATACTAGTTGTGCAACAACATTAGAATGCCTTAGCTAAAAAATCTTTAATACATCCACAATAAATAGCTAACGATGAAATAATCCAGTGACATTAAATGGCATTGCTTAAATTTATCGGTGGCATTAGACTAAGTGCGGCATTAGTTAAATGTGGCATCACTTTAGCAGTAGCATTGCTTGACTTTACCGCTGGCGTTATACTAACAGCAAAAAAGTGGCAATAAGAGCATGGGAGGCCCATTCGGACAGTGGGCGCACCAGTATGATGTACCTCCACGGACGCATAGAGTGGTGAGGGAGGTATGGTTGCCCAGAGCAACAAATATCCAGGCAACATATGTGGATTACGTCCCATTTTTGTTCTCTTTAGCCACCTTTTCCTATGTGAGGACAACAAACCGATCGACCTGGTCATTCTCTAGTGCGTTGTCACGCCTTTCTACCCTTTTTCAACCAAGAGACACGAGACTCGTTCCTTAGTTATTGATTTTCCCCTTTTCAACCTAGTTGCGGGTTCGATGCCTAGTCTCTTGGACAATACTTTCTCCCTTCCTTTCCTTATTCAACCCAGAAATGGATTAGTCTGCATGAAGTAGGGTTTCCTTTAATAGTGCAAATTAAGGTTTTTATCTACGTGACCAGCAGAGCAGAGGATAGAAAATTGGGAAGATGGTGGAGTGGAAAAAGATCCACATGCAGCGACATGGCAGATGGGGCAATAGAACAAGGGTATGGTTCGAAAAGAGGTAGCATACATGAGGGTCGGCGGGAAGTGGCTTCGCTCGTGATCATCGTCCTCCGCACACACTACGGCAGGGAGCTTGGGGACGGAGGCCATCCCGCGCGGGCGCTAGGTCTGAGAGGACGGCCTTGTCGTCAGTGTGTGACCTCGCTCGCCGACGACGAGTGCGTCAACGCTGCACATCCTTTTCTTCCTCGGCAGATCTGAGACCATGGCGAGGAGGGAGAGAGAGGTCATCTTTTTAGATCTGGATAGTGGGTGATAATGTGAGAAGCAAGTGGGCAACCCTTAGCAAGAAAGCACTGAAGCTCCAACCTATATATCTTTTTTGATACTAGTACTAGAGGTGGAGTAGTGTTAGAGTAGTTTATATTTTCTCTGCATACAGTACCAGTTAGTCGTGCTTCAAAACTGAACGACACACCATTAAAAAAATAAAGGTCAATAACTAATGTGGCACCTCGGGCCAGCGCGGCCAGATCGCATTTTGCACGAGAAATTACACACCATGTTTCGTTGACATGTGGTCCCGTTCCAACATGTCAGTGAGACGACGGCGAGTCCTTTTGTACAATTTCTGAACGGACGTCTATGTAGGCCGGGCGCCTCTTCATGTACCGTGGCAACCGTCCACTGCCTCTTCGCCTTTCCCTCTCGATTTGGAACTGCTGTCGCACGCTCTTCCTCCCTCCTCCATTTGCCTTCACCCTTCCTTCTGCCATGGTTCGATCATCTTCTCCATGGAGGGAACAGGCTGGAAATGACCCTATTATTCTTGCCCCGATCGGGAAGATGACGTGGTGGAGTAACTCATTCATCGGTGCGACGTCATCACCTCGGCTAGCATGGCAGGTTCGTTCAAGACCATTCTCGACTCGACTAATAACATCATTACAAGGAACCCAAGGGTCTAGGAGCGGTTTGACCTCCCCTATATTCTTCGCCGTGACCCTGCTGACTGGAGCACGGACGACGGAGGCCTCACCTTGTGCAAGTTGATGCCGCTTGATAATGATACATGTGATGTTAAGATGCCATCGCTTGAGCGCAAGGCTTGGGTAGACGCAAATGGAGATTGGGTTGTTTATATTGGGTACAACTGCAAGTGGGAACTTGTGAATGTGTACACTCATCACCGGGTTCCACTTCCAAAAATCTTAGACTGCACAGAGGTTGAGCACACCGGTATTCTACGTGAGTTCAAATACGATCATGGTGATAGTCATCTACGGAAGATAGCAATTTGTCAAGGTCCCAACCGCTCTTGGGATTACACGAACTATGAAGTTGTTGCTATCTTCAACAAGCTTGTTGCCGTCCTTACTTCCACGCCTCGATGGATATTGCTCAAAAATCAATTTCTGTACACGGATGAGTACTGTGATGCAATTCAATACGAGGGTCTTGTGTTTGCTGCCACCACTCGTGGCACCGTTTTTGCATGGAATCCTTATGCTTTCGGTGCGTTTGTCTTCCACCGTAATTATAATTGTTTCATCCACATGCATGCGGGTTCGCTAGTTTCCCATTACTAATTAACCTTCTTGTGTTTCCAAGGTCCTGTGAAAATTCCACCACCTATACTTGAAAAATTTTATAACCAAGGGGGAGATGACGATGGTGATGATCACGAGCATGAGGATGAGCAGGACCCATATACTCAGTGGCGCCTGGAAACTTATTCTGATGGATCACCTCTTCTTGTCTGTATACAGGTCACTGCTGATGTTACTAAGGAAGCAGATGTTGTCTCGCATGGTCGCACTCTCCGGACCTATTCCAATATCAGTTGCAGGGTATTCGGGATGGATACTAGTGTGCTAGCGCCAACACCTTCTCCCTAGTTCAGTATTGATAGTCTTGGAGCAAACTCGCTCTTCCTTGGACAAAACTATCCAATGATGGTGAAAGGTGATCCAGCTGCTGTTGACACAAAGTTACTACCATTTATGAGAAGCAACTGTCTCTATACCTCGGACATTGCTATGCTTCCCTACCGTGGCTATCACAATATGCGTCCTGACATAGGCCGGTTCAGCCTGGATGATCAGTCCTGCGTTGGTGTCGAGATTAACAGTAGCTAGCCCTTCCGAGAGAATCACTTCTGGTTCAAAGCAAGCATTTCCAACACCGACGAGTGGTTGAGCTAAAGTTCATTTCATTGCTTGTTATTTGTTGTGTGATGAAAACTTTAGTATTTATAATGTATCCACGTTGTCGTTGTGGGTTGATGACCTGTTGTATGTAATGCTAAATGATATGCCTGTGATAAACTTACTAAATTTATGAATGGCTTTCGAGTCGCTTCTCAGAGTGGGTGCTGCGACGAGGCAAAAAAATATTTTCCGAATACATAATTGTACGTGCATTGCAACAGGTTATCGGATGAGTCCAATCAACAATAGTACGTTTATTTGTACTAGATTCACATGCTTCACGCGTCGGGCGGGTGTTTTTATTGTAGTTGCGAATCCCATCATCCTAGGTCCTCGGATGAGTCCAGTAGAAATTGCATTCTGATGTTTGGTTTCAAACTTTCAAAACTGCTGCACTATCTCTACGTCTACGTATACGTAATACAACAAGTTTTAAACTTGAGACCAGCCATCCACCCTCACAAAGAACACTTTTTAACCTAGCACAGACTCCAGGAAATTTGGCCACAGTGTGAGGTGGCCCATATGTCAATATGTTCGCTGTACATAACCAGCACCTCGAATCCTCGATATATAGTAGGGTGGCATGGGACAGAACAAGCATTCACATCCAGGAGTACGGCACACGCCACCAGCACGACTTCCATCTGACACCATATTTCTTGGAGTCCGTGCTATAGCTATCTCTTCAACCTCCTCGTTTCTCTAACTCAGCCATCGCGCGACGGACGAGGTGGGGGTTTGCCGATAGTCGGTTTCCTCAACTGCGGTCCCACTTGTAAGGCCAACTCCAACGCACGACCCCAAATGGACGTCCGTTTTGCCCGGATTCTGTCCATTTGGGTAGGGCAATGGGGTCGTGTCCGGGCCATTTCTCGGATGCAGTGGCCGTGCGCCCAACGCGCAGACGCATCCCGGCCGTGTACATTCACTACTACAGGATGCTACTAACGCGACACTATGATCAGAGACCCTTTGACGAAACTGTGTGCGATGCATTAATCATAGACGGGGATGTAAAGAAACCGTAAAAAAAGGTGCAAAATGTTTGCGATGGCGGAGCCATCAAACACGGTTCAGATTTTAGTTGCGTGTGCGATTCAGGGCACACGGTTAACCCGTTTGAACAGTATGTGATGAGGCAGAACAACAGAAACGGGCAGCCATGTCAATATGTTTGCAATATGCGGCATACAGTTCGCTCCGATGAACCGTTTGCTATTAGGGAGTGCAACAGAAACGGTTAGCCAGATCAAGGTGTGTGTGATATAGGGCATATGGTTCACTCGGATGAACTGTTTTCGATTAGCGAACGCAACAAAAACGGTTCAACTTAACAAGATGTCTGTGATACATTTAAAACAGCCGACTTGGACGAACTGTTTGTGATGAGAAATTACAACACAGACGGTTAATACAGTTAGTTCGTGTGCGATTCTGTGTGTACAAAAAACTATGAAAAATGCAAACTAGTTGCTTGCGGTGGCTAGGAGTATCGCACACGATGCGTCTGTGAGTACTCGTGTGCGATGATTAATAAGTTACACATATGTTTCCTTATGTTAACACTTGTGTGATAAATAACATGTGGCATCGGATACGGTATTCGGGTTGTGTGTGTGCTCCACTTAGTCTTCCCGCGCTCCAGCGAATGCTTCCCGCGCTCCACATGGGTGAATTTTAAAATCCACGCCTATTTCCTCACCGGTTTCCCGCCACCAGCTAACGGCTTGCTGCATATAGCCCAGGCGGCAATGCACCGCCGCGAAACTCTGCGAAGATATAGTCCTCACCCATCTACCATTAGTTATTCCAAGCATGCCAGGCACCGACCAAATCTTCGACGTCGACGCCTACCTACGTTACATCTTCGGCGAGGAGAACGAGTCGGAGCAGGTCGGGGAGCAAGAGCTTCATCGGCCGGTGCAGGCACCATGGCCCATCGGCAGCGGTATCGGCGTCACAGTCCTTGGGAGCACAATCGACATATTGCAGAGGAGGTATGATGAGGAGTTTGCCATTCCACCGTGCAAAAGATCCAGAGTTGCTCGGCAGCATGATCGACGACCCACCCGAAGAGCCGCAGTCACCAGTGCTCATCGAGAGCCTGATGCCCCGCAAGGAATGGGCAGAGGACCTCTACGATTTAGTCAAGACAAAGGCAGCTTGCGGCTTCATCATTGCCCGCGGCGGCCGTGTCAACTTCGATACCGATGATGTGGTGGCCAGGCTCGAGCGCATCCTTGGCGGAGTTGACGTCCCCGACGAAGTAGAACATCGCCAACGTGATTTCTTGCGGATGCAGGTGATTAACGGAATTTGCTACCAGGCCAGAGACATGGAAATGGAGCAGTTCCGCGGAGTTGTCATGCGCGCGATTGCACGCTGTCAAGCTCTTCTGGAAGAGGCCCGGCAGCCCCAAGAGCCTCCCAGCGCCAGCAGCTCCGTAGGCGGAGGCGGGTCGGGACACTTGGAGTGAACGGCCGCAAGGGTGCTATGTTGATCATGGAGTCCGAGAAGACCATCGTCGGAAGGCCGCCAACTCAGCCTTTTAGATTATATTTTATTATAATTGTATGCATATGTTGGTCGTGAGTGTTCTGGGCCTTGCCGCATTTGGCATTTTAAATTATCTTGAATATGTAAGACAATTATTAAGAAATTATTAACCGTTGCCATTGTAACTTTGCCTCAACGGCGAGTAGAGCGCGCGCAGGGACGCCAGAGCGGAGCAGGCCGCGGCCGCCTCAACGGCGAGCAACCACGTGGTCAACCTTCTGCCATCAATAAATTTTGACCTTGTTTCTCGTCACATTGCTGATTACAACGCAATAAGTAATTGCAAATCTGTTCACAACCATGAAACTAATATGTGTTCACACTTAGCACCGGGCTATATAAACCGCCCACTCGAAAATTACTTCATAGTTCCTCTCCTCATCACCCACAAAACTGGTTTTTTCTGTCGAGTCGTTCCCCCATGACCGGTAGGAGGAGTTTAGGGTGGACACATAACAAGGTAGCAAAGACCAAGGCCGCGAAAGCACTAGAGAGGTCCTGCCGCAGCTGCAACAGAGATGTCCCGGCGTGCCGTGGAGCCCTCGAACGAGCTCTCACAGGCACGCAAGGGCTCTCACTAGAGCATTCCCGACATCGGCCATCGCGACGAGCCAGCGTTCCTGAAGTCCTTCGCCGGCGACGACGACATTCTCGCTGGCGTCTCTACATAGCAGGAGCTGGTCGACGGCTTGATGAAGCTGCTCAAGATCAGTGATGCCTCGGTTGACAAGGCGACCTGCCTCATCTAGCAACTCATGGGTGGCAATGCGAAGCTCCTCAAGTTGGTCGCCGAGAAGGAGGAGGAGGCCGCCGGCTGGAAGATGCCGCATGAGCAGAGCAGTGCCTCGGAGATGACGCTGAAAGCGGTCGTCGAGGAACTGATGGGTGGCTTGAGGAAGCTCCGGATCGAGCGCGAGCAGGAGGTGGAGGAATCCGTGGCTACTTTCAAGCAAAGTCGTGAGGAATTGAAGAAGAAGCTAGAGGATTTCGCCCCCTGGCGATCCATCGACGAGTAGAGACAGTAGCGACCCAGATCGTTGTCTGCAATTTCCTTCTTCTCTTGCCCCCGTGTCTTCCGAGCTTTGCCGCATGTGGCATTTTAAATTATCTGGAATATGTAAGACAATTATTATCTGCGCCATTGTAAATTTGTCATCGTATTATCCATTACCATTTTATTTGTGGTCGTATTATCCGTTGCCCTATGTGGCAATTTAAATTAGGGTGGAATATGAGTTGAAAACACGAACAAAGCAAATGCTGCAATGGGATCACAAGCAAACACCCTCCGTCCAGGTGCTTTAATTAACCCATTAATGGAGAAGTTGTGAGTGAGGCGGGCGGCGACTGATGCATGGAGGTTAAAGAGCTCGCTTCCCGGTGAGCATGGGCGGCCTTGCTGCTCGCACGTGTCCCGTCGAGCCTGCGAGGTGGACATGATGCACGCGTCCCATCGAGCCTGTGTGGCGGACTGCTCGCACGCGTCCCGTCGAGCCTGCACGGCGGACTTCTCGCGCTCGTCCCGTCTAATCAAGTAGCTGCACACACGCCACCAAGTATGGTAAAATTTTGACACGGTTAATATAATACAATCATTTGCGATATTAACGTGTCAGCTTTTTGTTTCAAAAAGGACTTCATTGGCTACTAATGTGTGCGCCTCTTTTCAAACTGGACTATTTTTTTACCACGGCATATATGTGCCATGTCATGAAACCATGCCAAGTTTCATGTTTTTTGGGTGACTTTTTTATTTTCTGGGATTTAAAAACCAAGATTCTCAATGTTTCAGGACGATGACAAGTTTGTAATTCATTCCCATTCCTTAAATGAGACCTAAACATGCACCCAATGACACATGTACGATTTCCCACCCATTTTGCTTCACTGGAGCATGTGGTTGTAGTTCAAATTTGAATTATGGACTACATTAAATGCATAGAAAACTTAGTAATTAGTAATATATATACAATGGCCAAACGAACCCTAAACAGTTTCAAATTTCAGCCCGACACTCATGTTATTCTATGTTGCCTGTAGAAAACAAAGTTCAAGGCAAGAAGAGGCAGCGATTATCGTTTCGCCCACAAGAGGGGCATGTTTCCCTACCGGAACCACGAGGGTTGCGATAGGCTCTGGTTTGAAAAAGGCTTGTAATATAGCTTCACCCAAATTGGACAATTATATGTACCATGTAGTGACACCATGCCAAGTTTCTTGATTTCCTGGTGAGTTTTGGATTTATAGAGATCTAAAAACCGAGATTCGCAATGTTTGTGGCCAAGCCAGGACGGCGAGACGATTGATTTCATTCCCATTCATTCCATGGGACCTAAACATGCATCCCAAGGAAACACGTACATTTTTTCTAGCCATTTTGGTGCACTGGAGCATGTATTTGTAGTTCGGATTTGAATTATGGACATTAAAATGCCTAGAAAACTCAATTAATGAATAAAAAGGTCAAACGAACCCTCAATAATTTCAAAGTTCAGCACGAATCTCCAGTTGTTCCGTGTCGCGTGTAGAAGAAAATACGAGGCTAGAAGAGGGAGTGATTATCGTTTGGCCCACAAGGGGACACGTTTCCCTATCAAAACCACGAGGGTTCTTGCGACAGGCTCCGGTTTGTAAGAGGTTTGAATAAAGCTTGGCCCAAATTGGCAATGTTTTTACCACGACATATATGTGCCATGACGTGACACCATGCCACCTTTGATGACTTTCTGGTCAGTTTAGGATTTATGGGGACTTAAAAACTAAGATTCGAAATGTTTGAGGACGAGCCAGGACACCGGTACGGTTGTAATTCGTTCCCATTCCTGGCATGAGACCTAAACATGCACCCAAGGACACATGTATAATTTTTCTAGCCATTTTGGTGAACTGGAGCATGTATTTGTAGTTTAGATTTGAATTATGGACATTAAATGCCTAGGAAACTCAATTAGTGTATAAAAAGGCCAAACGAACCCTGAATAAGTTTAAATTTCAGCAAGGATATCATGTCATTCCATGTTGCCCGTGGAAAAAAATACAAGGCGAAAAGAGGCAGTGATTACGTTTCGCCCACAAGGGGAACACATTTCCCTATCGGAACCACGAGGCTTCTTTGAGAGAAGCTCTGGTTTTTGTAATAAGTTTGTAATAAAGCTTGGCCCAAATTGGACAATGTTTTTACCATGACATATATGTGCCATGACGTGACACCATGCACCTTTGATGACTTTCTGGTGAGTTTAGGATTTATGGGGACTTAAAAACCGAGATTCGAAATGTTTTAGGACGAGCCATGACACTGGTACGGTTGTAATTCATTCCCATTCCTGGCATGGGACCTAAACATGCACCCAAGGACACATGTATAATTTTTCTAGCCATTTTGGTGAACTGGAGCATGTATTTGTAGTTCATATTTGAATTATGGACATTAAATGCCTAGGAAACTCAATTAGTGTATAAAAAGGCTAGACGAACCCTGGATAAGTTTAAATTTCAGCACGGATATCCTGTCGCTCCATGTTGCCCGTAGAAGGAAATACAAGGCGAAAAGAGGCAGTGATTACGTTTCGCCCACAAGGGGGACACATTTCGCTATCAGAACCACGGGACTTCTTTGAGAGAAGCTCCGGTTTGTAAGAGGCTTATAATAAAACTTGTGCCACAATGGACGAAAAAAATTCTTCGACATATAAGTGCCATGTCGTGACGCCATGCCAGGTTTCACGATTTTCGGCATAGTTTTGGATTTATGGGAATTTAAAAACCGAGATTCTTCTCATGAAATGTTTTCTAGTAGCACACGGTCACTCACGAAATCCGATATTCAATGAAAACTCCGTGGAAACCATATTTTAAAGTTTCATAAAAATCTAAAAAAATGTGGGATGTTAAGAAGGTGATGTTTTCTTGCGACACAAAATTTCAAGTTGAAAAACATTACGAGATGTGAGCTATGAAAAAGGCAAATTCAGTCCTGTATATTGACATTACTATTCGGCACTATTCAACGCTGATTTTGTCTTTTTCATAGCTCACATCTCGTAATGTGTTTCAACTTGAAATTTTGTGCGGCAATAAAACATCATCCTCTTAACATCCCGCATTTTTTTCATTTTTTTTGAAAGTTGAAAATATCTTTTTCTCGTGGTTTTCACCGGTTTCCACCATATGTTGGTTTCCGTATGATACCCCCCCTGCTGTGCGCGTGATCTGAGTCATGCGTTCTGATTGGCCAGAACCCAAACCCCACGGATCGTACGTCTGCATCGTTGGATTCTCCTTGATCGAACGGCGATCCTCATCCCTTTTGACAGCACAAGTAAATGTTTTCAAATAGCCCCTCCAAAAAATGTTTTCAAATAGCACATGATTCACACACGAAAGCCGTGTGCCTACCAAACCGTGGTCGATGCCCCCCTTTGCTGCGCGTGCGATCTGAGTCGTGCGTTCTGATTGGCCCAAACCCCATGGATCGTACATGTGCACCGTTGGATGCTCCCAGATTGAACGGCAACCCTGAGCCCTTTCAACAGTGTGAAACGCCTTAATGGCAAGGAGGCAATTCTTATCAGCAAGGGCCGGTTTCCCATCCACTAGCCTAGTCGAATAGAACGCAAAAGTTAAGCGTGCTCGGGCTGGAGTAGTCCAAGGATGGGTGACCCGGTGGGAAGTTGCATATCTCAAGCTTCATTTAAATGCTATGACACGATCATTATAGAGATATATTAATATATCTCTATAGTGACCTATCATGGCAATTATATAAACCCTGGGATCCTTGTTTTGCTAATTTGTAGACTATGTTTTTATGGGTTATTTTTTGATCTAAAAAATTAAAGAATGATTGACCGGACTTGTCATGGCGATTATATAAACCTACTATGTTTTTATGGGTTATTTTTTCCGCTAAAAAATTAAACCTACTATGTTTTTATAGTGACCAGCGTGAAACGCCTTAATGGCTAGGAGGCAATTCTTATCAGCAAGGGCCGGCTTCCCATCCGCTAGCCTAGTCGAATAGCACGCAGAAGTTAAGCATGCTCGGGCTGGAGTAGTCCAAGGATGGGTGACCCAGTGGGAAGTTGCATATCTCAAGCTTCATTTAAATGCTACGACACGGTCATTATAGAGATATATTAATATATCTCTATAGTGACCTATCAAGGCAATTATATAAACCTTGGGATCCTTGTTTTGCTAATTTGTAGACTATGCTTTTATGGGTTATTTTTTGCTCTAAAAAATTAAAGAATGATTGACCGGACTTGTCATGGTGATTATATAAACCTACTATGTTTTTATGGGTTATTTTTCCTCTGAAAAATTAAAGAATGATTGACTTGACCTGTATGGCTTATATCACTGTTCAAGAATTAACCCGATTAATCAGTTAACGGGCCATTTAATCGCTACTCATAGCGTGATCGAATCGAATAGCACCTATTCGCCGTGTTAACTTGTCAGGCCGATTAATTGGCCAGTTAGACTGATTAATCAGTTGTTAGGCCGATTAATCTCTGCTGGCCCATTAACGGGTGGGCAAACAAAGCCCAATTTTTGGCCTGTAACCCCTTCCAGCCCCATCCCACCTCTTAATAGTTAGGATTAATAAATTTACCTCATCTCTATGCTTTTCATATGTGTACATCATCATGTTTTGGTATACTATATAGCTGGGAGCATGAGAGTATGGTACAATACATAAAAATATCTAGATATATGTTGGCAAGTTCCCATTCAATCTACCGATTAATGGTGGACCGATTAATCCAGTTAATAGGCCAATTCACCGATTAATCGTTACTCCTAAACCGACCAAGCAGCTACCAGTTAACGATTTCTTGAACATTGGCTTATATAATCCTTTTTCAGGTTGCATGCAGGGTATAGGGGGCAGGGTGTTCTTCTCGAGCATGTCTCCCTTGTGCGGCTTATAGACGCGGCACATATCTGTGCGCTCGCCGAGGTATATATACTATCCTTCATCGACAATTAGGGGCCCCAACACAATCTATCCCTTTGACCCAGCAACGAGAAGGGTTTCACCATGATGGTTTCCTATTGTACTAGTAAGGTACATGTGCATTGCACGCATGAGATTTGGTAACCAAATTATGAATAAATACCACACTATAGCATGTAAGCTTTGAGTCATATATGCATGATGTAGATGTTCGTTTAATTCTTATACTTCATCTCATCAAAAATCAATTAGTTTTATAAAAATCTATTTTAAGGTTCATGGAATTGTGCACTATAAAGGTAAAAACAAAAAGTGACAATTCAGTTAGAAAAAAAGGTTTGGGCAATTAAGATATGGAAGATTCTAGAGAACAAAGGAGAAGTGCTTGTGTTTTGAGGTTTGTGCGTTATGCTTAAGTTCAACCATGGAGTCTTCTAGATTGTACATGCATGTGGCAGAATCTGGTGGAATGTAGATGATATCCAATGGCCAGTAGTGCTCGGATTTGCCATCTCTGTACCGTCGGATTGGCTTCATCCAATGACGAACTTTCAAAGTTATTCGCACACTATATAGGTGTATAGATGTGTCCCATGCTAGACCAAATAAAGTTTGAGTGCATGCGTGGGACGACCCCCCCACGGCTGTAACACCCCAAAATTTTGACCTGGTTTTATTAATTAAAATTTTGCCAGGAAATTAAATTTTTTATTTCTGGATTTATCTTTTGAGTTCAGAACCCCTCTTCTCTTTAATATTGTGGGTTTTTACCTCAAGTGGAAACTTTCCAAAAGTATTATTGGACTTGTATGCTCTCTCAATAAAACAATTCTTTATCAATGGATTTATTTGCATAATTTTTTTCCTGAGGTTTATTCTTTTAAAATGATTTTTCATGAATTTGGAGCCTCTTGTGCACTGCAACCAATTGATAAATGCATTTAAAATTTTCACCAAAATTTGGGGATGTCATGTGATGTTTCCACATCACTTTTATGCAAAAATATCTTTTGGTTATTGGAGATTTTGAGCTCTACATCAACTTTTCAAATCTGGTCCATTAGGTATTTTTGCACTACAACCTATTTAAATATTCCTTTAAAAATTCTTCCAAGTGTTTGGAGATGTCAGTAGATGCACATAATTCAACTTTATGCAAAAACCCATTGGTGTTCTTTGAAAAAGTTGAGAAAATCATCCTCATCTTCATTCTGCTCCAGTTTGGTGATTTGTACTGTGTGACACCCAAGTTTTTATTTGGATTTTTCAAAAGATTTTATTTGACTTGAGGGAGGTGTTTTAAATTTTTCTTCAAGAGAACTCTCCCTCTCAATTTTTTTTTCTTTATGGAAAAGGTTTTATGTGGATTCACCCAAGATCTGTCTTTGATCTTGGAGGTTCTTGCTTTTCATTTGGACTCAAGACAAAATACTTTTCACTTGGGAAATTAACTTTTGAAAATCTCCTTGAAATTTTGCACTATGGCTTTTGGAAAGTCCTTTGCCACTTTCAACAATTCCTTCTTGCCATGACCTTAGTGCAAATCCTCTCTCCTAACTCTTCTCTCACCTTTGGATCATGATCTGCATCAAATCCAGCAAGTTGAACCTCCCCATGTGGTTATTTCCATTTAAATTCTATTCAAATAAATTTCTGTCTTCTCTTCTAACTCTTGGAGATTTTCAAAGGAACTCCATTTTCTGTTTTGATTTTTGCCCCCAAACCAACTCTCCTCCCTGGTCCTTTGTACCCTCAACCTAGAACCATGAAGATCCACTGGTCTTCAGTTCAAAATTTTCAAACTACACTTGCTGCAAGTTTGGACCAGATTTGCCAAATTTGGTGAAATTCATTCCAAACCTTCTCCAAAAATTCCAAGTAAAATCAGGCAGCCTCTGGGTGCATTGAGTGGTCATCTCACCAAGTTACAGCTCCAGAAAAATTTATCTCATAGCCAAAACCTTCTGTCGAACACCTGCAGTGCACTGTCTTTGTCAAAGTTCAGAAAGTTCAGAGATTCAGTCAGTGGCTGCTGTCGTTTTCTTCAGAGGAGGACGTCGATCTAGCCAGTGCCACCGCGTCGCCTTGTTCCTCGTCCCCGCCCCCTTGTTCCTGCACCGCACGAACGCCTGGCGCCTTGCGGGCGTCGGCGACGAGCAGCAGAAGGTGCGCCGCCCCGTGACCGACGCCGGCGGCGGCTTTGTGGACGCCAGCAGGAGACACGGCGCCGACGACGCCACCCAGCGCCGCCCAAACCACCGGAGCTCGCCGCGTGGCCTTCCACTCCCCCGAACGGGCTGCCGCTCTCGTCGTGAACCGCAGGGCGCGGAGCGCGCTCTCTGCCGCCGTTGAGCCCGTGCAGTCACCTCACCGTGGACTGACGCCATTACGCCAAGACCGACCCCGTTTAGCTGCAAAACGAGTCCAGTAACCTCCACTGATGCTGCCCGGCCGCTCAAACCCCCTGCCAATCCACTGCTCCACCGTAATCGCTCGCCGGAGATTCTCCGTTCACGGCCACCCCGTCGATCTGCCTATAAATAGAGGCCCTGAGCTTCAACTCGAGCACCCACCAGCACTACACTCCCCCTAGAGCACGCCGAGCCACTGAAAGAACCCCGAGGAGGTCTCCTTCCTCGAATCCGGCCGCCGCGACCCGCCACGGGATCCAGCCCGATTCGCCCCCGTGTGTGCTCCTCCGCCTCCATTCTCCTGCCAGTAGCTTCACCATGCATGCCTCTTTCTGACGCGCACTCCATTTTGAAGCTTGCAGCCCTCCACCGGAGTTCCCCATCCTCACCCGAGCCGCCGTCCGCCGGAGAAAGTGTCGCCGTCGACGTAGTGCTCCCCGTTGGACGAGTCC
Source organism: Aegilops tauschii subsp. strangulata (assembly GCF_002575655.3). Classification (NCBI taxonomy): domain Eukaryota; kingdom Viridiplantae; phylum Streptophyta; class Magnoliopsida; order Poales; family Poaceae; genus Aegilops; species Aegilops tauschii. The sequence continues at coordinate 488,063,424 of NC_053037.3, forward strand.
ACCACCCACCGATGTGGAAGAGGACGCTGAAGCTCTTGGTACCCTCCGTTCCTCCTATCTCGCCGTGGTTCGACGCCGGCGTCCACCGCAGTCTTCGGGCGCCGGCGAGCTTTTCAAACCTGACATGTGGACCCCGCATGTCAGCCTCTGTTCTTTTATTCGCGAACCGTTTTCTGTTGGCGCCTTCGGGCAGAATACGCTTTCTCCTTTGCGCTTACGCATCCCTAGCCGAAGCGTTTTCTGTTTTCTCAGTTAAAACCCTGGAACTTTTCTGTTTCATTACAGATAAGTCCCTGGACAGAAACCTTTATAACTTTTTAATAAAAAGGTATTTTTGAGTGATTCTTTTTCTGACAATCTTCAAATTTTGTCTAGTTTTTTTATGGGATTTATTTGAAAAATATTTGGAAAGGTTTCTGTGCATGTGTTGGTTTTCACGTTAGTACCCGTTTTGTGATTGCCGTAGGTTCTGGGGGAGGTGACGGAGCCGCGAACTTCGCCGAGCTAGACTCCGACTTCTCTGAACCAGGCAAGCATGTTTTGAACATTTGATATGACAGATGTTTTACATGTTCACGTGAGAGTTTGTGCGTGGCATATGAGTGTCGGTAAATACCTCGTTGCTCGTAAGGCAACGACCCGGTTGTTCCAAAGTTGCGATGACCTCTGATGAGAGGTGGCCTAATCATGTGGTGACATGAAGGGCAGCAAGGTGGTACTGTTGTAGCATACCAGCCTTGCGTCATCCGACTCTCTTCGACGTTAACATGGTTGGAGCCATGTTATCGATCTTTTTCCGCATGTTCCAAAGTTGCGATGATCTCTGATGAGAGATGGCCAAATCATGTGTTGACATGAATGGCAGCAAGGTGGTACTGTTGTAGCATGCCAGCCTTGCGACATCCGACTTTCTCCGACGTTAACGTGGTTGGAGCCACGTTACCGTTCTTTCCCCTTTCCGTGCTACCACATGTCTCATTGCCAGGATGCGGTTTAGTAAGTTGGTAACCTCTTTCCGTGTACACACCAAACAGAGAGGCCGGGATGATGGTACCTTCGCCCAGGATTAAAGCCAGTCATTCGGTCAGGGGGCATGGGTGTTTCCGGTTGGGACCGAGAGGGGGGGCACCCCCTTATAGCGCGCGTATAGAAATTTGATCCCATGCTACGCGAGGTTGTAGCCTCCCCGTCTCAAGGTTTTTCTTGAAAGTTGCCGAGGGTGATCCCTGGCTTCGGATGGTTGAATTGGGTGTGTACTGGTTAGACGTGTTTCTTCCAAAACACCGTAGACGGAACTAGTCCCCGTGACTACTGAAATCTGTTGGCTGTGGTTAAGTACAAACTCTGCAGAGTCAATCCTTTCCAAATCATCGTACCCATGATCAAGCAGTGTAAGAATTATATCCATATCTATCTGTGTGACAAAACTTTCCCCGGTGAACAAGCTCAGGTGGTAAATCCAGATTTATTGTTATTCCTGTGAATGGACTAACTTTATATTTGTCTCATGCCTGTGATAATTTATGTTCCCAAACTATTGTATTAATGAGTTGTGATATAAGCCCTTTATGTGACGTCGCGCAGACGTCCGACTGTGGCATGCACTTGTTTCTTACTTTAAATATAAGCCCTTTATGTGATGTCGCTCAGATGTCCGACTGCGGCATGTACTGTCTATTATTTTCTGTTAAAAGCCCTTTATGTGGTGTCGCCCCGACGCCCGACTGTGGCATTATTGTTCCGCATTTTCCGCTCGAGGAGTCTTTCAGACACTCGTTTGGCACCCGCATTAATATTCCGCATTTTCCGCTCGAGGAGTCTTTCAGACACTCGTTTGGCACCTGCATTAATATTCCGCATTTTCCGCTCGAGGAGTCTTTCAGACACTCGTTTGGCACCAGTATTACTATTCTGCAGTTTCGGCTCGAGGCATCATTCAGACCCTCGCTTGGCACCCAGCATTCATTACCGTTATGTCTAATCGCACCAGTTAACTTGTTCATATGCTTCATGTTTACATTTGTTATATCTTATGTCCGAACTGTCTTGCGAGTACTTTCATAGTACTCACCTGGCTTGTTGATTTGGCCAGATGTTGACGAAGGCGATCTCTTGGATGAAGAGTTTGATAGCGCGTCCGATGCCTAGAGGAGTCCCGGTCAGTCCTGCGCGATCCCGGTTATTGGTCACTTGTATTGTATACGCTTCCGCCACCCGCAATAAGTCTTCTCGAGCCTCACTCCGACGTTCGAAGAGCTGTAGTCTTCTGGAATCATATCACTCGCTTCGCGGTTATATTTCCACCACCGTTATTATCGTGAGTTAGTAGTTGCCACCCTATCCTCTGTTTTGTTTTAACGGTGCGCATGTAATAAATTGTTGGGCAGTCTCTGCTCAACCTTGTATTATATTTAGTACTCCTGGTATTTTTCTTCTGTGACCAAGATATTGTCTACCAGTGAGAAGGAATTCTTCCTCGCTGGTCCGTAAAAGGGATTGGTCTCTCAATAATTATTTTATTGAAAAACTGGTCGTGACAAGCTTGGTATCAGAGCTAGGCTGACTGTAGGAAGCCACTAGGTGCGATCGCTAATCGGTTATTAGCGTTTTTTGTGATTTTTTTTCCAGCATTTTGCAATTGTAGCTATTTTCTGTTGGTCATCATAAATTTATGACATGACTACTCAGAATTTTTGCCTACTTTTCTAGATGGCGGGCAGCAGCTGTGAGAATCGAGTGTTCACCAACGTGCCCGAGGGGTTTGTCAAGCTCCTCGTCTCCATCACCAAGCTCGCGATCGGGCCAGCAGCTCGCCCGGAGTTCACGCTCTATCAACACAAGCTCAGTGACGACGTGTCTATGCACCAAGCCGTGGTGCAGTTCAGGGGAGGACGTTCTGCTGCTCTTCACTTCCGTTTTACGGGAAGGGCCATGCCTACGGAGAGGCATGCCATGTAGATGGCTGCCCGCGAGGCGATAGCTCGCCTTCGGGACATCCTTCCTACGATGAAGACTCGTCGCTACCGATACCTCCCATGCCATGTGCCTTACACCAGCCACTATGCGTTCGCCTGCCATCGGGGAGAACGAGATGAAGCCATCGAGATGGTTGTGGAGGATCTCAAGGCTCTGGAGGAGTCTTTCGACAACCTCGTAGATGATCTTGTGGCTGCCCGCATGGACTTAGTCCGGGGCGGTCCTGCCAGCAGGAAGGAGCTTCTCCACACGGCGCCGCCTCTGACATTCGTCTCGTCTTCAGCCTCGTATGCACCGGCCGTATTGGCCACTGCTCGCCGTCTGCCTACCACTGAGGAGTTCGACCGAGTCATCGCTCCTACTCCAGTCAGAGCCGCACCGCCTGCCGCACGCGCTCTACCACCAGTCGCCCCCGCACCATCACCGCAGCGCAGCGTCATGCGCCAGGAGCCAGCTAGAGAGGAGGTGGAGGTTGATTCTCCTGGACCGCTGAGCCTTGCCATCGGCAAGGGGAAGGAGATCTTCACCATCTCCGACTGAGAGCACCGAGTAGCCGCGCGTTATGCCTGCTTGTATGATATGTTGTTTTATCTGTGCGCTAGTTTGTATTGGTGTGTTTGCTGCCTTCCGGAGTAGTACGCTAGTCTTTAAATAACATGTCAGGATATGTACGCGCATCCTGAGTGCTGTATCATGTGTTTGCTTTTCGCATGTAAGTTTTATGTTAAGCACTTCTTCTCCGTGAAGAATCTTTTGTGTTTCTTTGAAAACCTTGAGCCTCGTTAATTATCGCCTTGGCAAGCTTTTTCTTGTGCTACACAGTTTTCTCATGGGTTTTGCAAATAATACCCCAGACTGGAAAAATGTCTCGCCCGTGGACTTGCTCCATGCCCAATCAGCCAGAAGAGGCTTACGGGACACAGACCAGCAACAATTTCACTCAGGGTCAGTCCAGCCAACCAGACAGCGAAGCAGCACTGTCTCAAGTATGCCGTCTCTTCGAGCAAAGCCAGCAACAACACCAAGAGATGATGAATCATGTCATCAATATGGGAAACCACCGTGAAACCTATCAACCCCATTCCAAGCTATCTGAGTTACAGAAGACTCGCCCCTCAACTTTTGCTCACACCAACAGACCGCTGGAAGCCGATGATTGGCTTCGTGAGATTGAAAGGAAACTGATTATTGCTCAGTGCTCAGATCATGAGAAGGTGCTTTATGCACCGCACTACCTTACTGGAGCAGCCGCAGCATGGTGGGAAAACTTCCTACACATGCATCCCAGGGAACACAACATCACCTGGGAAGAGTTCAAGGAAGGCTTCCGTGGGGCACACATCCCCAGGAGCATCCTAAAGATCAAGAAGAGAGAGTTTGATGACCTGAAGCAGAGAGGCATGTCAGTAACAGAGTACAATGGTCAATTCACCCAACTGTCTCGTTATGCCTACGACGAGCACATGACAGAAAACAAGAAGATGGAAAAATTCCTGGACGGCCTGGCACCAGCGTTAAGATGCCAACTGATCGTGCACACCTTTCCGGATTTTAAGACGCTGGTAGACAAGGCCATCACCTTGGAGAATGAGCGCCGTAGTCTAGAAGATATCCGTAAGCTGAAGAGGGACAAGACGACTCTTGCCCGCAGCAACCGAGGCAAGACTGAGGTCCCAAGGACAGACACAAGGAGATCCACGACTACTGAGCCAAGGCCCGTCGGACAATTTCATGCCAGGGACAAGGAGTTCACATACCGTCCAGGGGTCACCTGCTATGCATGTGGTCAACAAGGGCATTATGCTAAACAGTGCCCGAAGCCAAGAGACTCGGCACCCAAGCCGAACAATGGTGGAAACAATCCAGCCCCCAAGCGCAACAACTTCAACCCCAGCAACAACCACAGGAAGGGTCACCTGAACCATGTGACCAGGGAAGAAGCGCAGAGTGCCCCAGACATCGTGCTCGGTACGTTCCCTGTCAACACAGTACCTGCCACGGTTTTGTTTGATTCTGGAGCTTCCCATTCGTTCGTTTCGAAGAGTTTTGTTTCGCAACACGGTTTTCCGATACTTCCCTTGGAAAAATCTATGATCATCAAGTCCCCCGGAAATAAGCAAATCGCTCAAGGTTACTGCCAAGGAGTGGTCATTGAGTTCGAAGGACTACAATTCCACGCGAACCTCATCGTGTTGGAAAGTAAAGGACTGGATGTCATTTTAGGGATGGACTGGTTGACCACCAACAAAGGATTTATCGACTGTTTCAATCGGACAGTGATTCTCACTCACCATCACGGCAAGACTATAAGAGTTTCCGCTCAAGAAAGGCCACGATCTCAGAAACCAAAACTGAACAAAATGGACATTGCAGAACTGAGAAAAGTTCCAGTGGTATGCGAGTTCCCTGATGTGTTCCCGGAAGAACTACCAGGCATGCCACCAGACCGAGAGATAGAATTCAGCATTGAACTAGCACCTGGCACCGCCCCCATCTATAAAAAGCCATATAGAATGGCACCCTCAGAATTGGTGGAGTTGAAGAAGCAGATAAAGGAATTGTTGGACAAAGGATTTATTCGAGCCAGCTCCTCACCTTGGGGTTCGCCTGTGTTGTTCGCCAAAAAGAAGGATGGGACACTGAGGCTGTGCATAGACTATCGAGCCCTCAATATGGTCACCATCAAAAACAAATATCCGATGCCACGAATAAATGATTTGTTTGACCAGCTCGCACAGGCCAAGGTATTCTCAAAAATTGATTTGAGATCGGGATATCACCAATTGAAGGTACGAACGGAAGATATTCCCAAGACAGCTTTCACTTCCAGATATGGGTTGTACGAGTTTACAGTGATGCCTTTTGGACTAACGAACGCCCCCGCATATTTCGTCCACCTCATGAACAAAGTATTCATGAAATTCATGGACAAATTTGTGGTGGTATTCATTGACGACATTCTGGTTTACTCGAGGACACCAGAAGAGCATGCTGAACACCTCAGAATTGTTTTGGGAGAATTGAGGAAACATCAGTTGTACGCCAAATTTAGCAAGTGCGAATTTTGGCTAAGACAAGTTGGTTTCTTGGGCCATATACTGAACCAAGAAGGCGTGGCCGTAGACCCAGAAAAAGTCAAGGCCATACTGGGCTGGAAGCCACCCGCCAATGTTACTGATGTGCGGAGTTTTCTGGGAATGGCCGGATATTACAGGAGATTTATTGAAGGATTCTCCACTGTGGCGAAACCTATAACACAGTTACTCAAGAAGGACAAGAAATTTGTATGGACGGAAGCATGCGAGCAGAGCTTCCAAGAACTCAAGAAGAAGCTGACAACCGCACCAGTCTTAACTGTGCCAGACATACACAAGACCTTTGAAGTGTATTGTGACGCGTCCCGAAAAGGCCTCGGATGCGTACTAATGCAGGATGGCAAAGTTGTCGCATATGCCTCCAGGCAGCTGCGAAAACATGAGGAAAACTACCCAACACATGACTTGGAATTAGCAGCAGTTATCCATGCACTCAAGGAGTGGAGGCACTTCCTGTTGGGAAATCGCTGTGAAATATATATGGACCATAAGAGCCTCAAATATATTTTCACACAGCCAGAGCTGAATTTACGCCAACGACGCTGGTTGGAACTGGTCAAGGACTATGACGTCGGTATTCACTACCACCCAGGGAAAGCAAATGTAGTGGCCGATGCCCTTAGTCGAAACCCCAGCCCGGACAGTGACGGTCAGCAAAATTTGAGGCATGAGTTTCAGCGAGAGTTCACTCGGCTCAACCTGATGTTAGTCTCTGAGGGCACCGTATCGAACCTGGAGATACAACCCACCCTAGTGGAACAAATCAAAAAGGCTCAACAAGGACATCCCAGTATCGAAGGCATAAAGAAGAAAATGAACCTTAGTAAGACTTCAGAATTCGTCACGGACAGTGAAGGAACATTATGGTACCGGGACAGGCTTTGCGTACCCAACATTGAGGAACTCAAGCAACAGATCTTGACGGAAAGCCACACCGCCCCATACTCGATCCATCCTGGAGGAACCAAAATGTACAAGGACATCCAGGAAAGATTTTGGTGGCACGGTATGAAAAGAGATATAGCCACATTCATCGCTTGTTGCGATTCATGTCAGCGCATCAAGGCCAAGCACCAAAAGCCAGCAGGGCTACTCCAGCCTAACAGGATACCGGAGTGGAAATGGGACGAAATCGGAATGGACTTCATTGTCGGATTACCCCGATCACAACGCGGAAATGACGCCATATGGGTCATCACAGACCGACTAACCAAGGTTGCTCATTTCATTCCCGTGAAGACTACCTACTCCACACAAAGACTGGCAAAACTTTATCTCTCCCGTATAGTTTGCTTGCACGGAGTCCCAAAGACTATAATATCAGACCGAGGCACCCAATTCGTCTCCAAATTTTGGGATCACCTACAACAAGCTCTGGGCACGCAACTGGCTTTTAGTACAGCATACCACCCTTAGACCGATGGACAAACAGAATGTGTAAACCAAATCCTAGAGGATATGCTAAGAGCCTGTGTGCTCACCTATGGATCCAGTTGGGAAGAGAGTTTGCCGTATGCCGAATTTGCTTACAACAACAGTTACCAAGCCAGCTTGCAAATGGCACCCTTTGAAGCGTTGTACGGACGAAGATGTCGTACCCCTCTGAATTGGTCAGAAACAGGTGACAGCCGTATCTTCGGCCCAGATATGCCTAAAGAGGCCGAGGAGAAAGTTAAACAAATCAGGGACAGACTCAAGACAGCACAGAGCCGCCAAAAGAGCTACTATGACCAGAAGCACCGTGAGGTCAGCTTTGAACCCGGTGATTCCGTATACCTCCGAGTATCTCCTATGAGGGGTCTGCAACGGTTCAAAATTAAGGGGAAGCTAGCCCCAAGGTTTATTGGACCATTTTGTGTAAAGGCACGAAGAGGCACGGTGGCCTACCAATTAGACCTCCCCAAGAAGCTGTCAGACGTCCATGACGTGTTCCACGTCACACAGTTAAGAAAATGTGTGAGCAACCCAGAAAAACATGTACCTCATGAGGACATTGATATGCAACCAGATCTCACCTACAGAGAAAGGCCAGTAAAGATTTTAGAAGAGTCTGAATGGAGGACCCGTCAGAAAACGACAAAATAGTTCAAGGTTCAGTGGAGCAACCACACTGAGGATGAAGCTACATGGGAAAGGGAAGATTTCCTTCGAGCAGAGTATCCACATCTATTTGAGGATCAGCAGAAATCTCGAGGACGAGATTTTTCCTAAGGGGGAAATTAACTTTTGAAAATCTCCTTGAAATTTTGCACTATGGCTTTTGGAAAGTCCTTTGCCACTTTCAACAATTCCTTCTTGCCATAACCTTAGTGCAAATCCTCTCTCCTAACCCTTCTCTCACCTTTGGATCATGATCTGCATCAAATCCAGCAAGTTGAACCTCCCCATGTGGTTATTTCCATTTAAATTCTATTCAAATAAATTTCTGTCTTCTCTTCTAACTCTTGGAGATTTTCAAAGGAACTCCATTTTCTGTTTTGATTTTTGCCCCCAAACCAACTCTCCTCCCTGGTCCTTTGTACCCTCAACCTAGAACCATGAAGATCCACTGGTCTTCAGTTCAAAATTTTCAAACTACACTTGCTGCAAGTTTGGACCAGATTTGCCAAATTTGGTGAAATTCATTCCAAACCTTCTCCAAAAATTCCAAGTAAAATCAGGCAGCCTCTGGGTGCATTGAGTGGTCATCTCACCAAGTTACAGCTCCAGAAAAATTTATCTCATAGACAAAACCTTCTGTCGAACACCTGTAGTGCACTGTCTTTGTCAAAGTTCAGAAAGTTCAGAGATTCAGTCAGTGGCTGCTGTCGTTTTCTTCAGAGGAGGACGTCGATCTAGCCAGTGCCACCGCGTCGCCTTGCTCCTCGTCCCCGCCCCCTTGTTCCTGCACCGCACGAACGCCTGGCGCCTTGCGGGCGTCGGTGACGAGCAGCAGAAGGTGCGCCGCCCCGTGACCGACGCCGGCGGCGGCTTTGCGGACGCCAGCAGGAGACACGGCGCCGACGACGCCACCCAGCGCCGCCCAAACCACCGGAGCTCGCCGCGTGGCCTTCCACTCCCCCGAACGCGTTGCCGCTCTCGTCGTGAACCGCAGGGCGCGGAGCGCGCTCTCTGCCGCCGTTGAGCCCGTGCAGTCACCTCACCGTGGACCGACGCCATTACGCCCAGACCGACCCCGTTTAGCTGCAAAACGAGTCCAGTAACCTCCACTGATGCTGCCCGGCCGCTCAAACCCCCTGCCAATCCACTGCTCCGCCGTAATCGCTCGCCGGAGATTCTCCGTTCACGGCCACCCCGTCGATCTGCCTATAAATAGAGGCCCCGAGCTTCAACTCGAGCACCCACCAGCACGGCACTCCCCCTAGAGCACGCCGAGCCACTGGAAGAACCCCGAGGAGGTCTCCTTCCTCGAATCCGGCCGCCGCGACCCGCCACGGGATCCAGCCCGATTCGCCCCCGTGTGTGCTCCTCCGCCTCCATTCTCCTGCCAGTAGCTTCACCATGCATCCCTCTTTCTGATCCGCACTCCATTTTGAAGCTTGCAGCCCTCCACCGGAGTTCCCCATCCACACCCGAGCCGCCGTCCGCCGGAGAAAGTGTCGCTGTCGACGTATTGCTCCCCGTTGGACGAGTCCACCACCCACCGACGCGGAAGAGGACGTTGAAGCTCTTGGTACCCTCCGTTCCTCCTATCTCGCCGTGGTTCGACGCCGGCGTCCACCGCAGTCTTCGGGCGCCGGCGAGCTTTTCAAACCTGACATGTGGACCCCGCATGTCAGCCTCTGTCCTTTTATTCGCGGACCGTTTTCTGTTGGCGCCTTCGGGCAGAATACGCTTTCTCCTTTGCGCTTACGCATCCCCAGCCGAAGCGTTTTCTGTTTTCTCAGTTAAAACCCTGGAACTTTTCTGTTTCATTACAGATAAGTCCCTAGACAGAAACCTTTATAACTTTTTAATAAAAAGATATTTTTGAGTGATTCTTTTTCTGACAATCTTGAAATTTTGTCTAGTTTTTTTTATGGGATTTATTTGAAAAATATTTGGAAAGGTTTCTGTGCATGTGTTGGTTTTCACGTTAGTACCCGTTTCGTGATTGCCGTAGGTTCCGGGGGAGGTGACGGAGCCGCGAACTTCGCCGAGCTAGACTCCGACTTCTCCGAACCAGGCAAGCATGTTTTGAACATTTGATATGACAGATGTTTTACATGTTCACGTGAGAGTTTGTGCGTGGCATATGAGTGTCGGTAAATACCTCGTTGCTCGTAAGGCAACGACCCGGTTGTTCCAAAGTTGCGATGACCTCTGATGAGAGGTGGCCTAATCATGTGGTGACATGAAGGGCAGCAAGGTGGTACTGTTGTAGCATACCAGCCTTGCGTCATCCGACTCTCTTCGACGTTAACATGGTTGGAGCCATGTTATCGATCTTTTTCCGCATGTTCCAAAGTTGCGATGATCTCTGATGAGAGATGGCCAAATCATGTGTTGACATGAATGGCAGCAAGGTGGTACTGTTGTAGCATGCCAGCCTTGCGACATCCGACTTTCTCCGACGTTAACGTGGTTGGAGCCACGTTACCGTTCTTTCCCCTTTCCGTGCTACCACATGTCTCATTGCCAGGATGCCGTTTAGTAAGTTGGTAACCTCTTTCCGTGTACACACCAAACAGAGAGGCCGGGATGATGGTACCTTGGCCCAGGATTAAAGCCAGTCATTCGGTCAGGGGGCATGGGTGTTTCCGGTTGGGACCGAGAGGGGGGCACCCCCTTATAGCGCGCGTATAGAAATTTGATCCCATGCTACGCGAGGTTGTAGCCTCCCCGTCTCAAGGTTTTTCTTTAAAGTTGCCGAGGGTGATCCCTGGCTTCGGATGGTTGAATTGGGTGTGTACTGGTTAGACGTGTTTCTTCCAAAACACCGTAGACGGAACTAGTCCCCGTGACTACTGAAATCCGTTGGCTGTGGTTAAGTACAAACTCTGCAGAGTCAATCCTTTCCAAATCATCGTACCCATGATCAAGCAGTGTAAGAATTATATCCATATCTATCTGTGTGACAAAACTTGCCTCGGTGAACAAGCTCAGGTGGTAAATCCAGATTTATTGTTATTCCTGTGAATGGACTAACTTTATATTTGTCTCATGCCTGTGATAATTTATGTTCCCAAACTATTGTATTAATGAGTTGTGATATAAGCCCTTTATGTGACGTCGCGCAGACGTCCGACTGTGGCGTGCACTTGTTTCTTACTTTAAATATAAGCCCTTTATGTGATGTCGCTCAGACGTCCGACTGCGGCATGTACTGTCTATTATTTTCTGTTAAAAGCCCTTTATGTGGTGTCGCCCCGACGCCCGACTGTGGCATTATTGTTCCGCATTTTCCGCTCGAGGAGTCTTTCAGACACTCGTTTGGCACCCGCATTAATATTCCACATTTTCCGCTCGAGGAGTCTTTCAGACACTCGTTTGGCACCCGCATTAATATTCCGCATTTTCCGCTCGAGGAGTCTTTCAGACACTCGTTTGGCACCCGCATTAATATTACACATTTTCCGCTCGAGGAGTCTTTCAGACACTCGTTTGGCACCCGCATTAATATTCCGCATTTTCCGCTCGAGGAGTCTTTCAGACACTGTTTGGCACTCGCATTAATATTCCGCATTTTCCGCTCGAGGAGTCTTTCAGACACTCGTTTGGCACCAGTATTACTATTCTGCAGTTTCCGCTCGAGGCGTCATTCAGACCCTCGCTTGGCACCCAGCATTCATTACCGTTATGTCTAATCGCACCAGTTAACTTGTTCATATGCTTCATGTTTACATTTGTTATATCTTATGTCCGAACTGTCTTGCGAGTACTTTCATAGTACTCACCTGGCTTGTTGATATGGCCAGATGTTGACGAAGGCGATCTCTTGGATGAAGAGTTTGATAGCGCGTCCGATGCCTAGAGGAGTCCCAGTCAGTCCTGCGCGATCCCGGTTATTGGTCACTTGTATTGTATACGCTTCCGCCACCCGCAATAAGTCTTCTCGAGCCTCACTCCGACGCTCGAAGAGCTGTAGTCTTCTGGAATCATATCACTCGCTTCGCGGTGATATTTCCACCACCGTTATTATCGTGAGTTAGTAGTTGCCACCCTATCCGCCGTTTTGTTTTAACGGCGCGCATGTAATAAATTGTTGGGCAGTCTCTGCTCAACCTTGTATTATATTTAGTACTCCTGGTATTTTTCTTCTGTGACCAAGATATTGTCTACCAGTGAGAAGGAATTCTTTCTCGCTGGTCCGTAAAAGGGATTGGTCTCTCAATAATTATTTTATTGAAAAACCGGTCGTGACATACTGCAACCCTAATTTATTTTGCTGTAGTGCCCATGAGCTTTTTCCTGCTTGTAGTCCTCCCTACAAAACCCTTAAGCCCAGGAGAGTGGACCCATTGGAGGATTTTTAGTGCATGCAATGAAGCTTTGTTCTTGCTGCCCAAAACTGAAGTTTTGCAAAACTTGCACTAGCAAGTTTCTGGTTTTGTCCAAATGATCTTACCATCATCACCTACATCTAGGGAGACCCTGATCTGGAGTTTTTGGCCACTCCAAGAGTTGCCTAGATGCACTTAGCAATCTGTCGAGCACCTTGTGTGCATGGTCAGTTTTGACATGATTTTTGCCTTTGCACTGTGACCTTTCACCTCTGGACAAAATAACATGTCCACTAAGCTCCTAGAAGACTCTAACCTAAACCTGCTACTTCCAGCCTCACCCAAGCCCGGTGGCATGCATTGGCATTTCGTCGAGCAGCTACCGTGCGTGCTCTGGGCGCGCCCAGAGCGCACGTTTTGCACGCGCGCGCACCGAGTCGTCGCGTCCCTCTGCCGTCGCCTCGCGCTCGTTCTGGCCCTTGGCCACCCGCAGCCAGCACGCCCGCCCCTTCCCTCGCCGCAGAGCTGCCCCTGGAGCCCCACAGTGTCGCCGTCAGGTCGGCCACGGCGGTTAGCGGCCGGCCACCGCAGGCTCTGCCATGGACGGCGCCGCCCGAGCCGCAGCAGCGCGCCAGCTGCCCCCTTGTACAGCCCGAGCCTATCCTCAAGCCCGTCTGCTAGTGCTCGTCGCCGCCACGTCGCCCTGGCCACTACAGAACGGCGATTCGCCGTCATTCTTATCCACCACCGCGGAACCAGCCTCGTTGCGCTATAAAAGGAGGCCCCCGAGCTCCTCCGAGCACTCAGGCGACCCCAGGCCACCCCCATAGCACTCCCTCAGCCAGCAATCGGCGGTTGGTAGCCGTCTTCCTCGACTCCGGCCGGTTCGGCCGCCGCCGCCCTCCGGTCCCGCTCGTCGCAAACAGAGCCTTCCCCATCCTTCCAGCGCCACCGTTCGACTCCCCATGATCTTGCGGAGCTGCCCAGCGCCTCATCCTCGATCGGAAACCACCGAAGCCCAAACCCCCAATCACTCCCGAAACGCCGTCCGCCGCGAAGCTCACCGCCGGCGGCTCCGTCCGTCCCCACCTGCCTAGCGACCACCGGGAGGACCGCCCTGGAACCACGGATCCATACCTGCCCTCCGGAGCCCGCGAAGAGCCGCCGTTCGCCGGCGTCGATCGCCGGAGTCCCGCCTCCGCTCGGGCAGAGGAAGAGGAGGGAGAAGCGACTAGTCAAAGCTGACCCACTGTCAGTGACCCAGCCCCGCCACCACGTGTTTAAGTGGACGCGTAAACCCCTGAAGTACGTCTCCTCTGCTTCGAAAACGTATTTTCCCCCGAAACGTTTTTTTATTAAAAACAGAACTTTGACTAAACTTTGACTGGCTATATCTTTTTAAGTAAAACTCCAAATGAATTAATTCTTTTTCCTACCTCTCTCAAATTCCACCTAGTTTATTTTAAGATTTATTTCAAAAATATCTAGGACAACTTTTTGCGCTGTTTTTAAAAGTATGTGTTATTTGAATATGTTTGAAAATAGGAATTTGGAGGGGAGATTATAACTTTCAAAAGTTTTGGAGTGCACCTCACCCCTCCACACCTTGAAGGCAAGCATTCTGAACCCTGGCATAATATTTTTGTGTGTTGTTGGGTACGGTTACGACACCACCTTGAGATAGAGCATTCGTTATTTTATGTGACGATACGATCATACGCGTGAGTGCGTAATGAGATTCTTTGCTGTTAGAAATGGATATGCTGGTGATAGTAATCATCCTCGTGAGCTTTTCATGCATACCGGAAGGAAGCCGGGAAAGTCGCTGTCTTGGGTAGACACGAGCTTGTCCCTAGTTCCTCGTCGAGACGAGTGTGTCCGGTATGGCATGATGAGGTATGATGAGCGGTGATTCTGTCTGTTAGTTGAAATATATTTGTTATGCTAATCATACAGGGAATACTTGGACCTCCTGAGTCGGCCGTAGAATCGAGTCTTGTTCAAGTAACCCCCATCCTTGTTTCGTACTACCACTTGTCCCTGCCGCAGGTAGGGTACGGTTCAGTAAGTTGTCAACCCCTTTCTAGCACACACCGTACAGAGAGGCCATGGTGGAAGATATCGGAGGCCTCCGGTAGGCATGCCACCTGGTCCGGGGGCATGGGTGTTTCCGGTTGGGACCGAGAGGGGGGCACCCCTTAGGGCGCGCGATATAAATTTGATCCCATGCTAAGTCGAGGTTGTAGCCTCCCCACTTAGAGTTTTGCTTGACAGGTGTCGTGGGTGATTCCAGACACCGGTAAGTTAAGCTGGTGTGTGCGGGTCAGGTGTGTTTTCAATTAAAAGACCGTAGGCGGAATTAGTCCCGATGGACTAAATAAATCCGTTACTCGTGGGTAAAGAGTACACCCTCTGCAGAGGTTAAATCTATTCGTATAGCCGTGTCCATGGGTAAGGACTACAGTCTGAGATGGGCTTAGTGTCGGTCTTCGGAGGAAGAACTGCAAAACCAGAACATTGATTATGGCCTGTGACATTTGAGGATTATGATTATTATTATTGTGGACTAACCATTTACATTATTTGAATTATTGAGTATCCCTGGGACGGTTCTACCTCCTGGATACTCACTGCGACTATTCTCTTATAAGCCCGTTATGTGGTGTCGCATAGACGCCCGACTGTGTCATGCTTGGTATTTCTTTTATATCATAAGCCCTTTGTGTGGTGTCGCATAGACGCCCGACTGTGGCATGCTTGTTATTTCTTTTATATCATAAGCCCTTTGTGTGGTGTCGCATAGACGCCCGACTGTGGCATGCTTGTTATTTCTTTTATATTATAAGCCCTTTATGTGGTGTCGCATAGACGCCCGACTGTGGCATGCTTGTTATTTCTTTTATATTATAAGCCCTTTATGTGGTGTCGCATAGACGCCCGACTGTGGCATGCTTGTTATTTCTTTTATCTACAAGCCCTTTATGTGGTGTCGCTCAGACGCCCGACTGAGGCATGATTTATCTTCATCGAGGCGTCGCTTCAGACACTCGATCGGTGCATTCTATTTCCACTCCCGTATTACATATTTATATCTTATATGAATGACCTGCATGCGTGCATCATGGATCTTGTTTATTTCGTGACTGACGTTATGATCATAGAATATTTCGGAGCATGATTATCCCTTGTTGTTTTATACCCGTGTTCATAATGTTTGCGAGTACATTCAAAAGTACTCACTGGCTTGTCCCTGGCTATTGTCTTGGCCAGATCTCTTGCGTGGAGAGGAACGTTGCGATGACAGCCCCTGAACCTACGCAATGGAGATAGCAGCCTCGCGAAGATAGGAGTTATCCTGGTCAGCTTTTCCTGTGGGAAATGGAGTCCCATAGACGCAGATGAACCACAAGCCGCTTCCGCCATCAACCACTAGAAACCAATTGTTGTACTCAGAGGCCACAATGGTCTTGTACTACATATTTTGTGCTTTGCTTGGAATTTCTGTATCAAGTTGGTGCCTCATCAGCTAATAGTAGTCCTGGGGCTGGTGAGCACAAGGGCCATTTTCTGGAAAATTAATATCCCGAAAAACCGGTCCTGACAAACTTGGTATCAGAGCCAGGCTGACCATTGGCTAATCCTATCTTAGCCAGGTCAATAAACCTAGGTTAACCAACCCACCAGACCATAACCCAACCCCGGCCAAGCTTCTCATGTAAGATAGCCACACAGTGACCCCGACGCTTTTGGCAGTCGGTGCCCAACCTATCAGCCTAGCTCGTCGATCACGCGCCAGTGACCGACACCTAAAATGTCTCATTCGCAAGCGTGCAAAGGAAGACTCCGTCCCCTTTTCTATAAAAAGGGCACGCTAGCCTCAACCCAGCACAGCACAGCCTCTACCCCCAAACCAAGCCATAATGCCTGGCCCCATTGTTCACAATGAGACCACAGCAACCAACCTTGGAGGTTTTGTGACCGTGCTCGCAAACCTCACCCGCCGTGCCTATGCATTAGAAGAGCCCCCAGAATATGTTGTGTACCAAGGACTCATGAGCGGTGAGAGCCGTCAGTTTTGGGCCACTGTACACATCTATGGTAGGGGTCTATCACCGGAACGCCCCTACAGGTTCACTGGAAGGACAACTTCCTTTGAGCCACAAGCCATCCAACTAGCAGCTCGAGAGACTATAGTTCAACTCCGGCACTTGTCGCCCAGAGTTAACTGTCGCTCGTTCTACTACTACCCTAGCCGTGACGGGTATGGAAGGCCGCCCCAGGTTGCCAACGGAGACCACGAGACGGATCCTGCATTGTTGCATCTGGTGCGCTATGTAAGTGCACTAGAGGAACTATTCGACCAGATCACCCTTGATCTGATCACAGCTCGTGGAGAACTGGTTCGCCGAGCCCCGGCGAGAGGAGAAGAGGAGCCCGACGCCGACAACCCAGTCGTGCTGTTCGGACACCCGATCGAGTCCTTGAGGTCTGCCCCAGCCGTCGACCAAAATACTTTGGTGTCCCCAGAAGTGCTTCGTCGCCTTTTGGGAACACGCTCCAACGGGATTGTTGCCAACAACCCCCGCGATGGTCATCATCGCTACCCCGACCCTGCAGCCCCTCAACCTCATCCGGCTAATCCCGACGGTGAAACCCGTGGAGAAGCCTCGACGTCCATAAGGCCAGCCCGCTTAGACATTAACGAAGTAGACTAAGTCACTCGAGTAGTACCGAGCCTTAGTATTCCTACGTCTTGTAATTGTGTGATCCTGTATGACCATTATTAAATGATGTCTGCTTGTGCGCCCCTATTTTTGAATAGTAGCCATGCATAAGTACGTCAGCGTACAGTTGCATTTTTAAATTTTGAGCGCAGCTACCAAAAACCAACCCCGACGACACCCACAGCAATGCGTCACATTTATGAGATATGTATATCTGTAGCATTGACCCCAACCCCATAGAACAGAACCGACAAACTAGTTACCCTTCACCACGGTAAATAGCCCAGCCCCAATGCTATATAAGAGGCCACCTCGTGACCTTGCCAAGTACCCCTCACCTTGCGCACAACACGCACGGCCATTTCTTTGCCATGCCGACCCCCAGTACTTATCTGAGAACTCCAGACGCAACCCCGGGTAGTTTTGTTAAATTATTGTGGGACTTTACCTGCAGTACCATGAGTGCCATCCATCCACCCCAGTACAAGTTGCTCAAATCGAGGATCACCCCATCCACCTCGAAATATTGGGCAGTGGTGCACATCCCTCCCGCAAACCCAAACCAAGACCCGACGGAAGTCTCCTTCGTGGGGAAATCCATGCCGACTCCGCATATGGCCATAGAAGCTGTTGCGTACGAAGCACTTGCTCGTCTTCGATTCGTAGTACCCTATGCCAGCGAACGAGGATATTATTATTTTCCGAGTCGTGCAGCACCCGGAGAAGTAGCATCTTTTCCTGGTGGACGAGTCGAAAGAGACCCAGTACTGGCCAACCTTGTTCAGTATGTCATCGCTCAAGAACGTTTGACCCAGCGAGTTATGGGTTATCTCCAGAGCCTTGCTGATTTAAATCCTCAGATCGCCATCGGCAGACCACTGAGGCCCGACCAGGAGAGACGCGTTCATCGACTGGTCAACCCGCTTTCCCCGATAGAAGAAGAGTGCGCCCCAGTACCAGAGACGTTCTCTCGGGACCCTGTCCATTTGCCGTTTTCATTGTAAACGTCATAGCTATGTTTATTTGTGTGTTGCAGCTTATGATTGTACCCTAAGTTTGTGCTATGAGTAAACTCTTGGTTTCAACTAATGGGAGTATTATTTTTAAGACAACCCTTAGCAAATCTCGAGGACGAGATTTTTCTTAAGGGGGGTAGTGTTGTAACACCCCAAAATTTTGACCTGGTTTTATTAATTAAAATTTTGCCAGGAAATTAATTTTTTTATTTCTGGATTTATCTTTTGAGTTCAGAACCCCTCTTCTCTTTAATATTGTGGGTTTTTACCTCAAGTGGAAACTTTCCAAAAGTACTATTGGACTTGTATGCTCTCTCAATAAAACAATTCTTTATCAATGGATTTATTTGCATAATTGTTTTTCCTGAGCTTTATTCTTTTAAAATGATTTTTCATGAATTTGGAGCCTCTTGTGCACTGCAACCAATTGATAAATGCATTTAAAATTTTCACCAAAATTTGGGGATGTCATGTGATGTTTCCACATCACTTTTATGCAAAAATATCCTTTGGTTATTGGAGATTTTGAGCTCTACATCAACTTTTCAAATCTGGTCCAGTAGGTATTTTTGCACTACAACCTATTTAAATATTCCTTTAAAAATTCTTCCAAGTGTTTGGAGATGTCAGTAGATGCACATAATTCAACTTTATGCAAAAACCCATTGGTGTTCTTTGAAAAAGTTGAGAAAATCATCCTCATCTTCATTCTGCTCCAGTTTGGTGACTTGTACTGCAACCCTAATTTATTTTGCTCTAGTGCCCATGAGCTTTTTCCTGCTTGTAGTCCTCCCTACAAGACCCTTAAGCCCAGGAGAGTGGACCCATTGGAGGATTTTTAGTGCATGCAATGAAGCTTTGTTCTTGCTGCCCAAAACTGAAGTTTTGCAAAACTTGCACTAGCAAGTTTCTGGTTTTGTCCAAATGATCTTGCCATCATCACCTACATCTAGGGAGACCCTGATCTGGAGTTTTTGGCCACTCAAAGAGTTGCCTAGATGCACTTAGTAATCTGTCGAGCACCTTGTGTGCATGGTCAGTTTTGACATGATTTTTGCCTTTGCACTGTGACCTTTCACCTCTGGACAAAATAACATGTCCACTAAGCTCCTAGAAGACTCTAACCTAAACCTGCTACTTGCCAGCCTCACCCAAGCCCGGTGGCATGCATTGGCATTTCGTCGAGCAGCTACCGTGCGTGCTCTGGGCGCGCCCAGAGCGCACGTTTTGCACGCGCGCGCACTGAGTCGCCGCGTCCCTCTGCCGTCGCCTCGCGCTCGTTCTGGCCCTTGGCCACAGGCAGCCAGCACGCCTGCCCCTTCCCTCGCCGCAGAGCCGCCCCTGGAGCCCCACAGTGCCACCGTCAGGTCGGCCACGGCGGCTATCGGCCGGCCACAGCAGGCTCTGCCATGGACGGCGCCGCCCGAGCCGCAGCAGCGCGCCAGCTGCCCCCTTGTACAGGCCGAGCCTATCCTCAAGCCCGTCTTCTAGTGCTCGTCGCCGCCACGTCGCCCTGGCCACTACAGAACGGCGATTCGCCGTCGTTCTTATCCACCACCGCGGAACCAGCCTCGTTGCGCTATAAAAGGAGGCCCCCGAGCTCCTCCGAGCACTCAGGCGACCCCAGGCCACCCCCATAGCACTCCCTCAACCAGCAATCGGCGGTTGGTAGCCGTCTTCCTCGACTCCGGCCGGTTCGGCCGCCGCCGCCCTTCGGTCCCGCTCGTCGCAAACAGAGCCTTCCCCATCCTTCCAGCGCCACCGTTCGACTCCCCATGATCTTGCGGAGCTGCCCAGCGCCTCATCCTCGATCGGAAACCACCGGAACCCAAACCCCCAATCACTCCCGAAACGCCGTCCGCCGCGAAGCTCACCGCCGGCAGCTCCCTCCGTCCCCACCTGCCTAGCGACCATCGGGAGGACCGCCCTGGAACCACAGATCCATACCTGCCCTCCGGAGCCCGCGAAGAGCCGCCGTTCGCCGGCGTCGATCGGCGGAGTCCCGCCTCCGCTCGGGCAGAGGAAGAGGAGGGAGAAGCGACTAGTCAAACCTGACCAGTGGGCCCGCTGGACCCACTGTCAGTGACCCAGCCCCGCCACCACGTGTTTAAGTGGACGCGTAAACCCCTGAAGTACGTCTCCTCTGCTTCGAAAACGTATTTTCCCCCAAAACGTTTTTTTATTAAAAACAGAACTTTGACTAAACTTTGACTGGCTATATCTTTTTAAATAAAACTCCAAATGAATTAATTCTTTTTCCTACCTCTCTCAAATTCCACCTAGTTTATTTTAAGATTTATTTCAAAAATATCTAGGACAACTTTTTGCGCTGTTTTTAAAAGTATGTGTTATTTGAATATGTTTGAAAATAGGAATTTGGAGGGGAGATTATAACTTTCAAAAGTGTTGGAGTGAACCTCACCCCTCCACACCTTGAAGGCAAGCATTCTGAACCCTGGCATAATATTTTTGTGTGTTGTTGGGTACGGTTACGACACCACCTTGACATAGAGCATTCTTTATTTTATGTGACGATACGATCATACGCGTGAGTGCGTAATGAGATTCTTTGCTGTTAGAAATGGATATGCTGGTGATAGTAATCATCCTTGTGAGATTTTCATGCATACCGGAAGGAAGCCGGGAAAGTCGCTGTCTTGGGTAGACACGAGCTTGTCCCTAGTTCCTCGTCGAGACGAGTGTGTCCGGTATGGCATGATGAGGTATGATGAGCGGTGATTCTGTCTGTTAGTTGAAATATATTTGTTATGCTAATCATACAGGGAATACTTGGACCTCCTGAGTCGGCCGTAGAATCGAGTCTTGTTCAAGTAACCCCCATCCTTGTTTCGTACTACCACTTGTCCCTGCCGCAGGTAGGGTATGGTTCAGTAAGTTGTCAACCCCTTTCTAGCACACACCGTACAGAGAGGCCATGGTGGAAGATGCCGGAGGCCTCCGGTAGGCATGCCACCTGGTCCGGGGGCATGGGTGTTTCCGGTTGGGACCGAGAGGGGGGCACCCCTTAGAGTGCGCGATATAAATTTGATCCCATGCTAAGTCGAGGTTGTAGCCTCCCCACTTAGAGTTTTGCTTGACAGGTGTCATGGGTGATTCCAGACACCGGTAAGTTAAGCTGGTGTGTGCGGGTCAGGTGTGTTTTCAATTAAAAGACCGTAGGCGGAATTAGTCCCGATGGACTAAATAAATCCGTTACTTGTGGGTAAAGAGTACACCCTCTGCAGAGGTTAAATCTATTCGTATAGCCGTGTCCACGGGTAAGGACTACAGTCTGAGATGGGCTTAGTGTCGGTCTTAGTGTCAGTCTTCGGAGGAAGAACTGCAAAACCAGAACATTGATTATGGCCTGTGACATTTGAGGATTATGATTATTATTATTGTGGACTAACCATTTACATTATTTGAATTATTGAGTATCCCTGGGACGGTTCTACCTCCTGGATACTCACTGCGACTATTCTCTTATAAGCCCTTTATGTGGTGTCGCATAGACGCCCGACTGTGGCATGCTTGTTATTTCTTTTATATCATAAGCCCTTTGTGTGGTGTCGCATAGACGCCCGATTGTGGCATGCTTGTTATTTCTTTTATATCATAAGCCCTTTGTGTGGTGTCGCATAGACGCTCGACTCTGGCATGCTTGTTATTTCTTTTATATTATAAGCCCTTTATGTGGTGTCGCATAGACGCCCGACTGTGGCATGCTTGTTATTTCTTTTATATTATAAGCCCTTTATGTGGTGTCGCATAGACGCCCGACTGTGGCATGCTTGTTATTTCTTTTATCTACAAGCCCTTTATGTGGTGTCGCTCAGACGCCCGACTGAGGCATGATTTATCTTCTTCGAGGCGTCGCTTCAGACACTCAATCGGTGCATTCTATTTCCACTCCCGTATTACATATTTATATCTTATATGAACGACCTGCATGCGTGCATCATGGATCTTGTTTATTTCGTGACTGACGTTATGATCATAGAATATTTTGGAGCATGATTATCCCTTGTTGTTTTATACCCGTGTTCATAATGTTTGCGAGTACATTCAAAAGTACTCACTGGTTTGTCCCTGGCTATTGTCTTGGCCAGATCTCTTGCGTGGAGAGGAACGTTGCGATGACAGCCCCTGAACCTACGCAATGGAGATAGCAGCCTCGCGAAGATAGGAGTTATCCTGGTCAGCTGTTCCTATGGGAAATGGAGTCCCATAGACGCAGATGAACCACAAGCCGCTTCCGCCATCAACCACTAGAAACCAATTGTTGTACTCAAAGGCCACAATGGTCTTGTACTACATATTTTGTGCTTTGCTTGGAATTTCTATATCAAGTTGGTGCCTCATCAACTAACAGTAGTCCTGGGGCTGGTGAGCACAAGGGCCATTTTCTGGAAAATTAATATCCCAAAAAACCGGTCCTGACAACGGCGCCTCGAAGTTGGGAAACTGACACCATACGTATTGAACCAGGCTTTGAGTCGGGCACGGTGTTCGGTTTGTAATGTAATTGGTAGCCCATCAAAGTTGTGCATTTGCGATTTAAACACATCACACACCACCGTACCCATACATATTTCTGGGCTGCATGCAGTGTATATGGGGTCTTCTGATCGACCACGTCTCCCTTGTGCGGTTTTTTGTGACGACACACATATCTGTGGGCTCCCCAAGTGTATATATATCATCCCTTTGACCGATAATAAGGGGTATTATGTGTTGGCCATGAATGGATTCCTCCTAGTTCGTGTTAGGGTCGGTCACCGTCACATGTGGCCCAACCAAAGCTCGAGCTTATGCGTTGTCAGGATTCCCTCCCACATGCTCGTATTGCTGGGTTCGACCTACATCAAACCCTGCGTATCTCGTCCTTAACTACCTTGCCTTCATGGTTGTTGTCTATATCGAGAGGTATGCACCACATCTAAATTGTACATTATTCTATATTGAAAACACACATCACCCCTTCCCAACGTACATCATTTTGGGCCGCATGCAAGAGGTGCTAGTTTTGTGGTCACTGTCGTGCGATTTTTATGATGGTTCAATCTATTGGCCCAAGCGGTTTATCAACAACAACAACTGCAATTTGACCAAACGATAGATTCATTGGTCCATCTTATGGTAGGTCATGGTGACATGCATGTATGACCAAAGTATCGATCATTACGTGCATCCGCCCCGCTGACACAAAGTGGGAGATGGTGGGCTAAACATCCTAGCTAGTTACGACATTATATCATTATATATATCCTAGCTAGGTGGTTGTTAGGGTGCTTTCGGGTTTGCGAGGCAGGTGCCACCAAAGTTATGCATTGTGTATTTAAAGTTTTAAACATCCCCAATATTCGTACGTATATTTGGCCACTTCCAGGTGGTTCTTGACTTCTGGCCCCTCTCATCGATCTTCAACGACGAGCCCAACCGTGGGCCCGCACGGTAAAGTTGTGCATTGGAATTTTGAACATCACAGACCACCCTTTTCACTCATATATATTTGGGCCACATGCTGTTGTGGCTGTCTTTTGACCCTCTCTAACGTTATTTTTGCTGCAAAGACTCTGATGACGCTCAACGGACACGGGGTATAATATCTTAACCGTGTGCGATACAAGTGCGATGTGTATCACCACGCCTGCGCAAGCGCGAGCAAATTAAGGTGGAGGTACTAGCTCAACCGTGCGCGATGCAAGTGCGCTGAAATCTGAAGGAAATATGCCCTAGAGGCAATAATAAAGTTATTATTTATTTCCTTATATCATGATAAATGTTTATTATTCATGCTAGAATTGTATTAACCGGAAACATAATACATGTGTGAATACATAGACAAACAGAGTGTCACTAGTATGCCTCTACTTGACTAGCTCGTTAATCGAAGATGGTTATGTTTCCTAAACATAGACATGAGTTGTCATTTGATTAACGGGATCACATCATTAGGAGAATGATGTGATTGACTTGACCCATTCCGTTATCTTAGCACTTGATCGTTTAGTATGTTGCTATTGCTTTATTCATGACTTATACATGTTCCTATGACTATGAGATTATGCAACTCCCGTTTACCGGAGGAACACTTTGTGTGCTACCAAATGTCACAACGTAACTGGGTGATTATAAAGGTGCTCTACAGGTGTCTCCAAAGGTACTTGTTGGGTTGGCGTATTTCGAGATTAGGATTTGTCACTCCGATTGTCGGAGAGGTATCTCTGGGCCCACTCGGTAATGCACATCACTTAAGCCTTGCAAGCATTGCAACTAATGAGTTAGTTGCGGGATGATGTATTACAGAACGAGTAAAGAGACTTGCAGGTAACGAGATTGAACTAGGTATTGAGATACCGACGATCGAATCTCGGGCAAGTAACATACCGATGACAAAGGGAACAATGTATGTTGTTATGCGGTTTGACCGATAAAGATCTTCGTAGAATATGTGGGAGCCAATATGAGCATCCAGGTTCCGCTATTGGTTATTGACCGGAGACGTGTCTCGGTCATGTCTACATAGTTCTCGGACCCGTAGGGTCCGTATGCTTAAAGTTCGATGACGGTTATATTATGACTTTATGTGTTTTGATGTACCGAAGGTAGTTCGGAGTCCCGGATGTGATCACGGACATGACGAGGAGGCTCGAAATGGTCGAGACGTGAAGATTGATAATGATAGTGCATGGATGTTGTTGGGGATATTACCACTGGGCGTAAGCCGGCCAGGAGAGGCCGGGTTAACCCCGTAAGTAGTTCATCTGTATCTGAAGTCCATGAAGACAGACGGTGACGCTTCATGAAGGCCCAGGGTCCAAAGCCGGTTTAAGGCCTGTAGACATAAACCGGCATTGTTATGTAAACTTGTGTTGTAAGATAGAAGTAGCAGATACCGAGCCGGACACGATTATGAGCCGGCCTCGGGATTCTGTAAACCGGCAGGCGTCGACCCATGTATATAAGGGGACGACCCGGCGGCGGTTCAGGACAACAGACAACAACTCGAGACTCAGGCAAAGCGTATTCGCTCCCTGGTCAGGCCGAACTAGTATAAAACTCTCTTGCGTCCCTTGTCCGCTTTAATCCCTTTAAGCTAACCCATAGCGATGGCTCCACGACTAAGTCCTTTCTCTAGGACATCTGCCGTGACAAAACCACGACAGTTGGCGCCCACCGTGGGGCTATCGCACGATGGTTCAAGTTCTTGGAGGGCAACTTCGAAGGACTCAAGGGTTACGCTGTGGGCCGGATGACCAAGAGTCGTCGCGGCAAGCTCTACGTCGATGATGCAGGCTGGGGCCCCGAGGCCGGCTCAATCGAGTACGGGTACCGGGTCCCCTTTGGTGGCATACACGTTTTCATTGGCAAGATCGGCGAACCGGGCCCTGAGCCAGACATCTGCACCGACCTCGTCGAAACGGCTCAGCGTGCGAGATCTGCCCGGGTCAAGCCTGTCATGAAGCGTGCCTTCATGGGAGTTATCCATGGAGGGGAATCTGAGGATAGATCGGAATCTGGTGGTGAGGCCGTCGTTTATTCCGGCGACGAGTCATCGACCGGAGAAACCGAGTCATTATATCAGTTACAAGATGGCCGGATTGGGGACTGTTCCGATGGCGACAGTATTCCGGACCCCTTTGATCTGCCAAACCGGGTCGCGATCTTCATGGCTGGCACGCAACCAGTGCTCCACTCTTCGACCGCAGCGGTGATGATTTCCGGATCGGCAGCAGCGGCAGCGGCTGGGGCAGGATGCCCTGTGCGACCACCAGCTCAGGTTCTATCTGATTTGTTTGACGCGTTGGCAACACTGATGGCGGAGGTTAACCCGGTAGATTAGGATGCACACAATGCGGAAATCGCGAAAGTGAAAAATCAGATTACCCAGGCCAAAGCCGACTTAGCAGCTGAGGATATCCGCGGCTGCTTTGGATGCACAAGCTTACCGGATTATGCTGGATCAGAGTGCGTCGAATGAAGTCCTGAAGAGGAGGCACCGATCTCGCTTGTCGCCGGTTTATGACGCTAGAAATCTCTTTAACACCCTAGGAGCGAGGACCAGTAATCCGCCGGTGGTAAACCGGGTGGAGGCACCGGGGGCAGGGGTGTCGGTTCAGCCACGTTTGGTGGAACCGCCTCGTCAGAACAACATTGTAGCACCGCATGTCCCCACGCCACCGGGTCATTATTCTAACCCGATGGACAACATTGTCGCTGCCGCTTCACGGCTGGCGGCCATCCCGATCGAAGGCGATTCTCCAGCGGCGGTCGAGACGCGTCGGGTTAAGGAGCTTCTTCAGACAGCCTTGGTTCAACAGGAGGCTTATTCATATAGTCGCGATCGGATTCATTCCACTCCCCGTCCAAGCCGGAGTTACAGAAGGCGTATGGATGAACCAGCAGTGTCAAGCAATGCGCGGAACCGTGATCCACCCTGTGGCAATAACCCGGCGGGTGGTGCTGGTGATGCTCAGGAGGTGGTGGACCGGGCTCGGGCACGCAGAGAAGCCGAGTTAGCGGCGCAGCATGAAGCCCGTCAGCTTACTCCGGTTCATCCAACCACATCGGTGGAAGCAGGAGTTACCTCTAGTTCTTTGGGAGTGCCATGTCTTGTCCCAGCATTGCGCAATGTGCGCCTGCCCAAGGATTTCAAGGGCCCGCGCAAGGTGCCGAATTACACCGCCGATTTATCCCCTAAAACATGGGTCGAAAGCTATGAGATGACCATGGAGATGTTGGATGTGGATGATGCGGCATGTGCGAAATACTTCACCATGATGCTAGAAGGGACAACCCGCACTTGGTTAAAGACCTTACCGGCTAATTCTCTCAGGTCATGGGCCGAGTTGAGAGCCCGGTTTATTCAGAATTTCAAGGATACATGCAAGCAGCCCATGTCAATTGGGGACTTAGCTGCCTGTGTCCAGGAGGAAGGAGAGTCAACAACCCATTGGGTGCGCCGGGTTTCGGAGATTTTGCATTCATCAGATCGCATCAACGCTGACACCGCAATTTTAACATTGGAAGGCAATTGCCGGTTTGAACCCCTGAAGTTGAAGTTGGGACAGCTCAAACGTCATTGTAATGACATGGGAACCCTCATGGCTGCACTGCTGAAGTATGCCGACTCTGATAGTACCAAGGATCCCGAGTCTGACGATGATAAGACATGGAAGGGAAAGAAGAGCGGCAACACCAAGGGGCAGCACCACAACCCGGCGGGTCATGGAAATGGCGGCAAGCGTAAGGCAGACCATGGTTTAGACTTTGTGGCTAATACTAATACACACGACAAGGGCCAGCCGCGTAAGGGTAAACCGCCCCAGCGCGGTGGAAGGCCAAATCCTAATCCGGACCGTTTGTCTTATGTGTTGAACCAGCCCTGTCCAAAGCATGGACGAAGGAGGAACCGTCCATGCACCTCTGGAAAGATTGTTACATCATGCAAGATTTCAAAAATTCTGGTTCTTTCCGGTATGATTATGGACCAGGAGGCGGTTCGGGCCCCGGGTCTCATGGGCCGGGTTATGGTGGAGGAAATTCCTGTTCAGGCTTCCACGGTAATCAGGGTGGACATAACAATCAAAGTAATCAGGGTAATCAAGGTGGCTATAATCATCAGGGCAATCAGCAGCAGCAGCAGTCGGGTTACCAGAGCAACCTGAAGCAGTTGAATAGCGGACAGTTTCATGTCTTCACCACTAGCTTGGACAATCGCGATCAGAAGCTTCATAAAAGGGTGGTGAATGCCGTTGAACCGGTGGTGCCCCGTTATTTGCGCTGGTCCGAGCAGCCGATTGTGTGGAGTAGAGAAGATCATCCACCCCGGGTTGACAATCCGGGTCATCTGGCTCTGGTGGTGGCACCTCAGGTGGGAGGTTATAAGTTCACTAAGGTACTCATGGATGGAGGGAGTAGTATCAATATCCTTTATTATGAAACTTTCCGTCGCATGGGGTTAACAGATAAAAATCTTAAACCGTCCAATACGGTGTTCCATGGTGTAGTGCCTGGTAAGTCGGCATATCCTGTTGGTAAGATAGCTCTGGAGGTGGCTTTTGGAGATGAGTATGACTCGAGATCAGAAAGCTTGACCTTTGAAGTGGTGAAAATCAGCAGCCCGTATCATGCCCTATTTGGACGGCCAGCTTATGCTAAGTTTATGGCATGGCCTTGTTATGTCTATCTGCAGCTCAAGATGCCGGGTCACAAGGGAACTATAACCGTGCATGGGAGCCGCAAGATTGCTATGGAGTGTGAAGAAGGTGATGCGGCTTATGCTGGGTTGGTTTGTGCAATAGAAGAGTTGAAGTTTTACAAGGACAATGTTGATCCGGCAGATATGACTTCGTTGAAGAAACCAACTACAGAGCATGATCCGGCCCTAAAGTTTAAATCAGCTGATGAGACTAAGCTTGTTGACTTCGTGCCTGGTGATTCGTCCAAGCAGTTTAGCATCAGCGCTAACTTGGATCCGAAATAGGAAAGCGCGCTCATCGAGTTCATCCGTGAGAATCGGGACATCTTTGCATGGAAGCCTGCCGACATGCCAGGTGTACCGAGAGAACTCGCTGAGCACACTCTCAATGTTGATCCCAAGTATAAACCGGTCAAGCAGTTTCTCCGCCGGTTCAATGAAGAAAGACGCAAAGCTATTGGAGAAGAAGTAGCCAGGCTCTTGGCGGCTGGATTTATGGTTGAAGTATCCCATCCTGAGTGGTTGGCTAATCCGGTGCTGGTCCTCAGGAAGAATGGCACTTGGCGTATGTGTGTGGACTACACAGATCTCAACAAAGCTTGTCCAGCAGATCCTTTTGCCCTTCCCCGTATTGATCAAATCATTGATGCTACGGCGGGTTGCGAGCGTTTAAGCTTTCTGGATGCATACTCTGGTTATCATCAGATCAAAATGGCAGTTAAGGACCAGGAGAAGACAACCTTCATAACTCCCTTTGGAGCCTTCTGCTATATGTCCATGCCCTTTGGGCTCAAGAGTGCCCAGGCGACTTATCAACGGTGTGTGCAGAATTGTCTGCATAAACAGATCGACCGCAATGTTCACGCCTATGTGGATGATATTGTGGTCAAATCAAGGAAGAAGGAGACATTGATTGATGACTTGAAGGAAACTTTTGATAACCTAAGGGTTTATAAAATGATGCTTAATCCGGCCAAGTGTGTCTTTGGTGTACCTGCAGGCAAGCTCTTGGGCTTTTTGGTGTCTAACAGGGGCATTGAAGCTAATCTGGAAAAGATCAAGGTCATCACCTCCTTGGCTAAACCGAAATGTATCAATGATGTTCAACGCCTGGCAGGCCGGATTGCCACGTTGAGCTGGTTTGTCAGTCGCCTTGGCGAGAAGGCCATCCCTTTATATCAGATGCTGAAGAAAACGGATAACTTCGTCTGGAGTGACGCCGCTAATGAAGCATTTGAGGACTTAAAGCGGCAGCTGGCTAATCCGCCGATTCTCGCGGCTCCAGTGGACAAAAAACCATTGTTGCTATATGTGGTAGCTAATGCTCGGGCTGTTAGTGTGGCTATTGTGGTGGAGCACAAGGAGGCAGGAAAGGAATATCCGGTTCAGTGGCCGGTTTACTATATCAGTGAGGTACTTATTGAGTCCAAGCAGAGGTACCCACATTGGCAAAAATTGGTGTATGGGGTTTTCATGGCAAGCCGAAAGCTTAAGCAGTATTTCCAAGGTCATCCCATCACGGTGGTCAGCTCTGCTCCTTTGGGGGATATAATCCAGAACAGGGAAGCAACTGGTCGGATTGCTAAGTGGGCTATCGAGCTCGGGCCTCACGGGTTGAAATACATACCCCGAACGGCGATCAAATCTCAGGCACTTGTGGATTTCATCAATGATTGGACAGAATTAGAAGCGCCAGAGGAGAAGCCGGATCACACTTATTCGACTATTCATTTTGATTGGTCCAGGCAATTGGAGGGCTCGGGGGCTGGAGTCGTATTAACTTCCCCGCGAGGTGATAAGTTTTGTTATGTTCTCCGTTTAATGTTCCCTTGCACTAACAATGCAGCTGAATATGAGGCTTTACTCCATGGTCTTCGGATGGCTAAGGAGATGAACCTCAACCGAGTTAAGTGCTTCGGTGACTCGGATCTGGTGGCTCAACAAGTGTCCGACACTTGGTATTCCAAGGACCCACTAATGGCAGCATATCATCGTGAGGTGGATATTGTTGCAGGTCACTTTAAAGGTTATCAGGTGGATCATGTGGACTGGCGGAAGAATGAAGTGGCGGACGCTTTAAGCCGCCTGGGTTCCCAACGTAAACAGGTTCCACCTAATGTCTTCTTGGATGTTTTGCATAATCCGTCCGTCAAGCTCAGTTGGTGGCGGCTCTTCATGTTATCCCGGATTGGACGGTTCCATATCTGGCATATATGAACCGGGGCGAGTTACCATAGGATGAAACCTTGGCCAGGCAGATAACCCGGCGGTCCAAGTCCATGACTATTATCAATGGAGAGTTACATCATTGCAGTGTGACAGGGGTGTTTCAACGCTGTGTGTCTCCTGAGGAAGGCCGTGAAATTTTGTGTGAGATCCACAAAGGAGATTGTGGTCACCACGCCGGTTCAAAATCTTTGGTGGCCAAGGCATTTCGTCATGGTTTCTATTGGTTGACAGCTCTTGTTGATGCCGAGGACTTGGTCAAAAGATGTGATGGCTGTCAGAAATTCTCAAGGCGCGCTCATGTACCGGCTCAAGAATTGAGGATGATTCCAATCACCTAGCCGTTTGCAACTTGGGGGCTGGATATGGTTGGGCCTTTCAAGAGGTCCAAGGACAAGAAGACCCACCTTTTGGTGGCGGTTGATAAGTTCACGAAGTGGGTGGAGGCAGAGCCAGTTAGTAAGTGTGACGCAGCCACGGCGGTTCAATTCATCAAAAAGGTGATTTTCTGGTTTGGCTTTCCACACAGCATTATAACAGACAATGGTACCAATCTGTCAAAGGGTGCCATGAAGGAGTTCTGTCAACGTGAGCACATCCGGCTTGACGTGTCATCAGTGGCTCACCCCCAGTCCAATGGTCAAGCGGAGAGGGCCAATCAAGAGATCTTGAGAGGCATCAAACCCCGGCTTATGGTTCCTTTGCAACGGACGCCGGGTTGTTGGGTTGAGGAGCTACCTTCAGGGTTATGGAGCATTAATACCACACCCAACAGATCGATAGGATACACACCGTTCTTCATGGTTTATGGAGCGGAAGCGGTTCTTCCTAGTGACATCCGTCATGACTCACCTCGTGTAGCGGCATATGTTGAAGCTGACAACGAGAAAGCACGGCAGGAAGCTCTTGACCTGTTAGATGAGGAGCGTGACATGGCGGCAGCCCGTTCGGCGATTTATCAGCAAGATCTGCGTCGTTATCATAGCCGCCGGGTTAGAACCAGAACCTTTCAGGAAGGAGATTTGGTGGTTCGACTCATCCAGGATCAGACGGATATGCACAAGCTACCCCCCCTTGGGAAGGACCTTTTGTGGTCAGCAAGAATCTGCACAATGGGTCATACTACCTAATCGATGTTCGAGAGTGCAAAGACTCACTTAAATCGGAGGAGGAGACCAACCAGCCGTGGAATATTGCTCATCTTCGGCCATACTATACTTGAGCTACAGGCTCTACTTATGTACATATTATGACATTGTATATATTATGATCAATATAATAAACCGGAACCTCAGCTAAAGCGCGGTATCTATTGTTTTCTTACATCATGTGTGGTTACATGGAGCTTACAAAGCGGCGTCCGGTTTACCCCTTGATTTAGCTTCTCAAAGCTTGATATTAGATCACTTGGGGGCTTGGTCGTATCCGAACCATAGCTACACCTCTTGATCGGCGCAATGCCACAGCATCACTTGGGGGCTTGGTCGTATCCGAACCATAGCAACACCTCTTGATCGGCGCAATGCCACAACATCACTTGGGGGCTTGGTCGAACCCGAACCATAGCTACACCTCTTGATCAGCGCAATGCCACAGCATCACTTGGGGGCTTGGACGTATCCGAACCATAGCTACACCTCTTGATCGGCGCAATGCCACAGCATCACTTGGGGGCTTGGTCGAACCCGAACCATAGCTACACCTCTTGATCGGCGTAATGCCACAACATCACTTGGGGGTTTGGTCGAACCCGAACCATAGCTACACCTCTTGATCAAATTTGGGGCCTGGCAGCCCGTGAAAAGCCTCGACTACAATGGTTTTTATTTGCCTTTTGCTGAGTTTTCTTTGTTTTAATAAGATTTGTGACGTTTTTAAACCGGTGTTTATCAGCCCGGTTAGGCTATCAACTACAAGTTGACAGTATACAATCAAATTATAATCCGGAGACTATCAGCCCGGTCTGGTTTTGACTCGAAGTCACCAGTATGGAATAAACTGGTGTTTATCACAGCCCGGAACGGTTTTTTGATAAACCGGAATCATATAACATGAGTTACTTCTACTCCGGATTAGGGTTATTACCCTCATTACAAAGTTGGCCAGCCAACACTATGCCTAAAGGTCACAGGTACCATATATTTCCATATTTGGTTATCTTTTACCTTGGTTATAAACCTTGGTCATATATATATTTGGGTATCATGACCCGCCCGGTGGTAAACCGCCAGGGCGCTTTAAGCTTCTTATCTGCAGGAACAACTTGAATAAATAGCTATGGATTATGAACATCATATCTTATGCATGGCAGATTAACACGCATCAGTTGCAGATAGATATGCACGAAGGCATAACAGACCAAGTGTTTTAACTAGCCTATTACAAGGCGTTTCAGTGCCCAATGGGATAATTGTTTCTCAATAAGCATCAGCAAGTGGAAGACTAAACCGGCCCCCGGATTATGATTTATCAGCTTGACCTGACGGCTGCGGATCATCTGGCACCGGTTCATCTTCATCCCTACCCAGCGGCTGGAAGTCAACAGTTGTCCAGTCGATCCCAGTTAAAGCTTGGAACACAGCTTCGTCGCTTATAAGGGTGGACGGCTCAATGTTAGGGGCATAAGTGTGCTTACGGATTGGAGGGATCAGGTTTTGAGCCTCAGGAGTTGGTGCAGCAACCCGCTTGTTATTGGTATCATAACTCGCCTGGTAAAATGAAAGATCAGCCTCTTCAGCAAGTTGACAAGCCAGTGGACGTATTTCCCGGTTTATGGCGTGGAGATCTTCAGTGCAAAATTCTGATCCGTCTTCTTTTAAGCTTGGGTAGCCTTTAGCCACGTCCGTCGGATCAAGATCAGGCACCCATGCTTTTGCCCGGGTTAGTGCGGTCAGAGCGCCAGCCCTTGCAGCAGACCTCTTTAGCTCTTCTACCCGGGCAGGCAGCATAGATAGCCTGTCTAAGGTATCCTTGATTAACGTCGGGGGCGGCTTATTGTGAGAAACGGTGCAGATAATTCGTTGTGCGCCGGTATACAGTTGTTCTATCAGCGTGTAGGCAGCCTTCAGCTTCTTCTGAACATCAGAGCCCAGATGACTAATGCGAGTTCCTGCATCATTGCAAACATCAGCAAACCAGCAACGCATGGGAAGATATGTTGAAAGTATAAAGCGAGGATGCTTACCGAACACAGCAGCAGTCATGACATGTATCTACCGCTTTAGACCAGTCAGCTCGTCTACCACCGGTTTGAGAGCTGCTTCAGCGTCTTCAGCTCTTTTCCGCAAAGCGGATTTCTCTGTGTTCCAATCTGCCCGCTCCTCGTCGAAGCTCTCCTTTAGCTTTTCCATAGCAGCTAAGGCGCTCGTCAGCTCATCTTTTGCTTTGGAAGTTTCGGCCTGTTGGGACTTGATGTTCTCTTGCAGATCAGCGGTTTGGCTTTCCTTCTTGCTCAGTTCAGCCTATAAAGAGACAGATCCATAATGAGTTGACAGTACATATTTGAAGTACCAAGCACATAACAAGTTATGCCCTTGATACTTGGGGGCTAATGCATATTTGCTCCTTATCAGAAATTTCTACAAGCCCCAAGCACAATACAAGTATTAATCTTGGCACTTGGGGGCTAATGTGTGTTTGCTCAAAAACTGTTGGTATGGGAATTCTTATACAGTCCCGGTTCATCTTTATAAAGTTAAACCGGCCCTTGGGGGCTATACCGGTGAAAGAGCAGTATGGCAAATTTTAAGGAGCCGGTTCATCATAAAGAAGTAATCTGGTCACTGGAGGCTAAATATGCAAAGTTAAGTTATGACAAAGTCCTGGTTTAGATTGGTATCATAAACCGTCACTTGGGGGCTACTAGGAGTTGATAAACTGCAATTGGACAAAAGAGAAAAATAGTAGTTACCTCATATCGCTCCTTCATCAAGTTTACCAAACTAGCTTCATAGTCACGGCTGGTATACAGACGGTTCAAGAAGCCAGAGTGAATTTCTTGAGCATTGAGATGGGCGTAGCATGATAAATCGGCATTCCATTTGCCTTTGCCGATAGCAGAGAGCTTGTCCTTGGCAGTATGCTTTGACAAAGCGACAGGGTTGCCAGGAGTGGTGTGGCCAGTGCCAGTAATCATAATGTCATCATCTTGATCATCAGCAGCCTTCGCTGGAGTTGGCGGTTTGTTAGTATCCTTAACCGGACTGGCCGGTTTGTCATCAGTTCGGACAGGGCTGGTTGGCCGGCCTGCATAGCTTGTAGTGTCAACTTGCACTTGTTCGGCAAGGAAGTCATGGTCTTGAGGCGGCGGATCGTTAAGCATGTCGTCAACGTCGGTTTCTTCCAGATCTGGAGTTGTTTCCGGTTCAGCAGCTACATTAGCATCAGCCGGTTTGCTTAACCGAGCCTTCTTTCTAGGTCTTGGCTTGGCACTGAGAAAAGGTAGACATAAGGATCAGTACAGTATGTAAAGATAACACATCAAGAATAAAGACACGTGCATAGCTCACCCAGGAACTGTTTTGAGGGGTGGAAGCTGCGTGGTCGATGACTCGCCAGAGGATGAGTGAGAAGTACCCTGATAATTTGAATCAGACAGGTTAAGAGGCTGGCGGAAACAACCTGCTTTTGGGCATGAAGTATCAATGGGATAAGAGACCTCTGATCGGCGTTTCCGAACCGGACTATTCAGTAAACCGGCGGAGGTAACTACCTGGCCACTGTGCCCGGTTGTACGGCGAGCTTCGTGCTGCTTCGTCTTCAAAAGAAAGTTTGGGTCCATGTAAGCAAGAGGGTGAGAAAATTTTACTTTCTGGTTTGCTCGACGGATTTTCGATGTTGGCAGAGGATCTGAAACGGAGGAAAGAATGGTTACCTCTACGTCCTGAGCATGACTGCCTTCAGCGTCGTCCTGATAATAATCATTGTCAATGAGATGTACGAAAAATGAACCAAGAGAGTCAAGTTCTACCTCGGGTTCCGGGTTACCCACATCGTCATCAGCTGGTGGATCAGAGGATGCAGTGGTCCTTCTCTTGGCAGGTTTTTTAACAACCTTGGTCTTTGGACGAACTGGCTTGACCGGTTTATCTTGCGGCTTCGCCGGTTTGTCTTGGGATGGTTTCTTGTTCCAGAACGGATCATCGCCCTGTAAGAAAATAATCACACTTTTAGAGAATATTTGGACAGAAGAACTTCAGATAAAAAGATTATATGATTCTTAGAGCTGGTGGTTTGTTGAAGGTGCAGAAAGGGAGTAGTCCGGTTTGGGCACAGACAGCCTCCGGTTCGTTCAGTATCTTTTTTACAGCCTCAGTGACTTCTGCATCTGTAAGCTGAATGTCAATGTGCCGCTGAGCATCCTTCAAACTCCCCGTATACTCACACATCAAACCGGAGCGCCGGCTTTAGGGCAGAATACTCCAGCTTATCCTGCAATGAGCAAGATCAACTCCTGTCAAACCGTTCGCCCTGAAGGCTCTAAGCTTTGATAATTGGGGAGCATAGTTGGCCCTTTCTCTTGCCGTCAACCTCTGAGGAAAAGGATGTGTGTTGCTAAGGCGTTCAGGGCGGTAACCCGGCAGGGGGTTTTCATCAGATGGAGATGTATCCATGCAGTAAAACGAAGTCTGGTTCCACTCTTTGGGGTGACTGTGGAGTTTGGGATGGGGGAAGGTGACTTCCTTCCTTTTCTGAACCGCCATTCCGCCCAGTTCCGTATTGGGTCCATCCGAGAACTCTGTGCGACGGTTTAAGTGAAAGAAATCCCTAAACAATTCGACTGAAGGTTCCTCTTGCAGATAAACCTCACAAAAGACTTGGAAGTGGCAGATGTTGGTTACAGAATTGGGACCGATGTCTTGAGGGCGCAGTTGGAAACTAGCCAGTACATCCCGGATTTTTTTGAACCGGGAGGGCTAAAACCTCGTCCGAGATGATCAGCGAACATGACTACCTCTCCATCCTTGGGTGTCGGAGGATTTTTCGGGCCAGCGACCCTCCAGTGGATGACATCTTTTTTAGCTAAAGTGCCCGTTTTAACAAGATTGTTTAACTGCTCTTCGGTTACTCGAGAGGGAGCCCAATATAATTCATAGACTTGCTTGGCCATGGCAATGGAAATCTGAAACATGATTATTGCCAGTTTAAGATTTACAGTGGACAACTACACAGCAGTATAAGGATACAAGCATATTGATAAACCGGAATTGGTTATTTGTAAACCGGAGTCTGACAATGGAAACAGTACAATGATGAAAGCATTGGCGGTTCAACAGGGGACTAATGGTATCTACTGGGTCATCATTTTGTACATGAAGTTAAACCGCCCAATCTGGTATTAAAGATGTATCAGTGAAGGGAAAAACAGGTTTCACAAGTTGGCATTGTAATTTTGGATCTACCGCATGTCAGAAAATGAAAATATATTCAAACCTAAATATTGGTACCGAAGCAGTTGATGAAGGTTCAGATGGGATTTTCTACTTAAACGAGATGCATGGATGGAAAAGAAGGGCTACGGCTATCGCCGTATAGGATAAATATCAAGGTTTGAATCAAAGAGCTATTGCACAACGAAGAACACCGACGAACACTGAAACCCTAATGACAAATCTATGGCGGAAGGAAAGAAGGCTTACCGATGCTGATGGAAGAGCGGAGAGGCGCCGCGATTCTCTGGTGCGTTCAGGGTGATGCAGCGGCCGGAGTTGAGGCAGAAGCGAAGGTCGACGGTGGCGGCAGAGCTCCAAAGGTCGGGTAGCGCAAGGAAGAGGACGAGGTGAAGAGATACGGGGGGGATGGAAAGACCCCCTGGCCCTATTTATAAGGGCAGAAAGATAAGCGTCAGGCGTGAAAATCAAGGAGCCTAAATTTTGGATATGAGGTAGAGCTGTCGCCTCGATTGTCGGAGGCTCGTTAATGACAGGTGACGTCACGGCGGTTTACCATGATCCTAGAAGATGATGTCACGGCGGTTTACAAGATTGTGTGAAGATGTTGAAGAAGAAATTTTCTGAAGTATTGAGGATTGACATGAACCAGTTCAAATCAATCTGGGCCTAATGTTGGGGATATTACCACTGGGCGTAAACCGGCCAGGAGAGGCCGGGTTAACCCCGTAAGTAGTTCATCTGTATCTAAAGTCCATGAAGACAGACGGTGACGCTTCATGAAGGCCCATGGCCCAAAGCCGGTTTAAGGCCTGTAGACATAAACCGACATTGATATGTAAACTTGTGGTGTAAGATAGAAGTAGCAGAGACCGAGCCGGACACGATTATGAGCCGGCCTCGGGATTCTGTAAACCGACGGGCGTCAACCCATGTATATAAGGGGACGACCCGACGGTGGTTCAGGACAATAGACAACAACTCAAGACTCAGGCAAAGCGTGTTCGCTCCCTGGTCATCGAAATCCCATCAATTCCATCACAACTAGACGTAGGCTTTACCTTCATCGTAAGGGGCCGAACTAGTATAAAACTCTCTTGCGTCCCTTGTCCGCTTTAACCCCTTTAAGCTAACCCGTAGCGATGGCTCCATGACTAAGTCCTTTCTCTAGGACATCGGCCGTGACAAAACCACGACAGATGTGTACCTTACCAGAGCTCGCAGTAGCACCTGGGTATTTGATACTAGTTCTGTTGCTAATATTTGCAACTCGAAAGAGGGACTAAATTAAGCGGACACTGGCTAAGGACGAGGTGACGATGTGTGTGGGAAATGGTTCCAAAGTCGATGTGATCGCCGTCGGCATGCTACCTCTACATCTACCTTCGGGATTAGTATTAGACCTAAATAATTGTTATTTGGTGCCAGCGTTGAGCATGAACATTATATCTGGATCTTGTTTGATGCGAGACGGTTATTCATTTAAATCAGAGAATAATGGTTGTTCTATTTATATGAGTAATATCTTTTATGGTCATGCACCCTTGAAGAGTGGTCTATTTTTGATGAATCTCGATAGTAGTGATACACATATTCATAATGTTGAAGCCAAAAGATGCAGAGTTGATAATGATAGTGTAACTTATCTGTGGCACTGCCGTTTGGGTCATATTGGTGTAAAGCGCATGAAGAAACTCCATACTGATGGACTTTTGGAATCACTTGATTATGAATCACTTGGTACTTGCGAACCATGCCTCATGGGCAAGATGACTAAAACGCCGTTCTCCGGAACTATGGAGCGAGCAACTGATTTGTTGGAGATCATACATACTGATGTATGTGGTCCAATGAATGTTGAGGCTCGCGGCGGGTATTGTTATTTTCTCACCTTCACAGATGATTTAAGCAGATATGGGTATGTCTACTTAGTGAACATAAGTCTGAAACATTTGAAAAGTTCAAAGAATTTCAGAGTGAAGTTGAAAATCATCGTAACAAGAAAATAAAGTTTCTGCGATCTGATCGTGGAGGTGAATATTTGAGTTACGAGTTTGGTCTACATTTGAAACAATGCGGAATAGTTTCGCAACTCACGCCACCCGGAACACCACAGCGTAATGGTGTGTCCGAACGTCGTAATCATACTTACTAGATATGGTGC
This sequence comes from Aegilops tauschii subsp. strangulata, assembly GCF_002575655.3. NCBI lineage: Eukaryota > Viridiplantae > Streptophyta > Magnoliopsida > Poales > Poaceae > Aegilops > Aegilops tauschii. The sequence goes on from NC_053037.3 coordinate 488,102,640, forward strand.
GATCTATGATGTCTCTTACTGATTTACCGCTATCATTTTGGGGTTATGCTTTAGAGACGGCTGCATTCACATTAAATAGGGCACCATCAAAATCCGTTGAGACGACGCCTTATGAGCTGTGGTTTGGCAAGAAACCAAAGTTGTCGTTTCTTAAAGTTTGGGGTTGTGATGCTTATGTCAAAAAGCTTCAACTTGATAAGCTCGAACCCAAATCGGAGAAATGTGTCTTCATAGGATATCCAAAGGAAACTGTTGGGTACACCTTCTATCACAGATCCGAAGGCAAGACATTCGTTGCCAAGAATGGATCCTTTCTAGAGAAGGAGTTTCTCTCAAAAGAAGTGAGTGGGAGGAAAGTAGAAATTGATGAGGTAACTGTACCTGCTCCCTTATTGGAAAGTAGTTCATCACAGAAACTGGTTCCTGTGACGTCTATACCAATTAATGAGGATGTTAATGATGATGATCATGAAACTTCATATCAAGTTGTTACTGAACCTCGTAGGTCAACCAGAGTAAGATCCGCACCAGAGTGGTACGGTAATCCTGTTCTGGAGGTTATGTTACTAGACCATGACGAACCTACGAACTATGAAGAAGCGATGGTGAGCCCAGATTCCACAAAATGGCTTGAGGCCATGAAATCTGAGATGGGATCCATGTATGAGAACAAAGTGTGGACATTGGTTGACTCGCCCGATGATCGGCAGGCCATCGAGAATAAATGGATCTTCAAGAAGAAGACTGACGCTGATGGTAATGTTACTGTCTATAAAGCTCGACTTGTTGCAAAAGGTTTTCGACAAGTTCAAGGGGTTGACTACGATGAGACTTTCTCACCCATAGCGATGCTTAAGTCTGTCTGAATCATGTTAGCAATTGCCGCATTTTATGATTATGAAATTTGGCAAATGGATGTGAAAACTGCATTCCTGAATGGATTTCTAGAAGAAGAGTTGTATATGATGCAACCGGAAGGTTTTGTCGATCCAAAGGGAGCTAACAAAGTGTGCAAGCTCCAACGATCCATTTATGGACTGGTGCAAGCCTCTCGGAGTTGGAATAAACGTTTTGATAGTGTGATCAAAGCATATGGTTTTATACAGACTTTTGGAGAAGCCAGTATTTACAAGAAAGTGAGTGGGAGCTCTGTAGCATTTCTGATATTATATGTGGATGACATATTGTTGATCGGAAATGATATAGAATTTCTGGATAGCATAAAGGGGTATTTGAATAAGATTTTTTCAATGAAGGGCCTCGGCGAAGCTGCTTATATATTGGGCATCAAGATCTATAGAGATAGATCAAGACACTTAATAGGACTTTCACAAAGCACATACCTTGACAAAGTTTTGAAGAAGTTCAAAATGGATCAAGCAAAGAAAGGGTTCTTGCCTGTGTTACAAGTTGTGAAGTTGAGTAAGACTCAATGCCCGACCAATGCAGAAGATAGAGAGAAAATGAAATATGTTCCCTATACTTCAGCCATAGGCTCTATCATGTATGCAATGCTGTGTACCAGACCTGATGTGTGCCTTGCTATTAGTTTAGCAGGGAGGTACCAAAGTAATCCAGGAGTGGATCACTGGACAGCGGTCAAGAACATCCTGAAATACTTGAGAAGGACTAAGGATATGTTTCTCGTTTATGGAGGTGACAAAGAGCTCGTCGTAAATGGTTACGTCGATGCAAGCTTTGACACTGATCCGGACGATTCTAAATCGCAAACCGGGTACGTGTTTATATTGAACGGTGGAGCTGTCAGTTGGTGCAGTTCTAAACAAAGCATCGTAGCGGGATCTACATGTGAAGCGGAGTACATAGCTTCTTCGGAAGCAGCAAATGAAGGAGTCTGGATGAAGGAGTTCATATCCGATCCAGGTGTCATACCTAGTGCATCGGGTCTAATGAAAATCTTTTGTGACAATACTGGTGCAATTGCTTTGGCAAAGGAATCCAGATTTCACAAAAGAACCAAGCACATCAAGAGACGCTTCAACTCCATCCGGGATCAAGTCCAGGTGGGAGACATAGAGATTTGCAAGATACATACGGATCTCAATGTTGCAGACCCGTTGACTAAGCCTCTTCCACGAGCAAAACATGATCAGCACCAAGACTCCATGGGTATTAGAATCATTACTGTGTAATCTAGGTTATTGACTCTAGTGCAAGTGGGAGACTGAAGGAAATATGCCCTAGAGGCAATAATAAAGTTATTATTTATTTCCTTATATCATGATAAATGTTTATTATTCATGCTAGAATTGTATTAACCGGAAACATAATACATGTGTGAATACATAGACAAACAGAGTGTCACTAGTATGCCTTTACTTGACTAGCTCGTTAATCGAAGATGGTTATGTTTCCTAAACATAGACATGAGTTGTCATTTGATTAACGGGATCACATCATTAGGAGAATGATGTGATTGACTTGACCCATTCCGTTAGCTTAGCACTTGATCATTTAGTATGTTGCTATTGCTTTCTTCATGACTTATACATGTTCCTATGACTATGATATTATGCAACTCCCGTTAATCGGAGAAAACTTTGTGTGCTACCAAACATCACAACGTAACTGGGTGATTATAAAGGTGCTCTACAGGTGTCTCCAAAGGTACTTGTTGGGTTGGCGTATTTCGAGATTAGGGTTTGTCACTCCGATTGTCGGAGAGGTATCTCTGGGCCCACTCGGTAATGCACATCACTTAAGCCTTGCAAGCATTGCAACTAATGAGTTAGTTGCTGGATGATGTATTACGGAACGAGTAAAGAGACTTGCCGGTAACGAGATTGAACTAGGTATTGAGATACCGACGATCGAATATCGGGCAAGTAACATACCGATGACAAAGGGAACAACGTATGTTGTTATGCGGTTTGACCGATAAAGATCTTCGTAGAATATGTGGGAGCCAATATGAGCATCCAGGTTCCGCCATTGGTTATTGACCGGAGACATGTCTCGGTCATGTCTGCATAGCTCTCGAACCCGTAGGGTCCGCACGCTTAAAGTTCGATGGCGGTTATATTATGAGTTTATGTGTTTTGATGTACCGAAGGTAGTTCGGAGTCCCGGATGTGATCACGGACATGACGAGGAGTCTCGAAATGGTCGAGACATGAAGATTGATATATTGGACGACTATATTCGGACACCTGAATGGTTCCGGGGGTTATCGGATATATACCGGAGTGCCGGGGGGTTACCGGAACCCCCCGGAGGTTATTGGGCCTCATGGGCCCAAGTGGTGGAAGAGGAGAGGCGGCCAAGGGGCAGCCACGTGCCCCTTCCCCCCCAAGTCCGAATTGGAAAAGGAGGGGGGCGACGCCCCCCCTTTCCTTCCCCCCTCTCTCTCCTTCCCTCTCCTCTCCTACTCCAACATGGAAGGGGGGGAGTCCTACTCCCGGTGGGAGTAGGACTCCTCATGGGGCGCGCCAAGGGTGGCCGGCCCCCTCCCCCTCCTCCACTCCTTTATATACGGGGAGGGAGGCACCCCCTAGAGACACAACAATTGATCCCTTGGATCTCTTAGCCGTGTGCGGTGCCACCCTCCACCATAATCCACCTTGGTCATATCGTAGCGGTGCTTAGGCGAAGCCCTGCGTCGGTAGAACATCATCATCGTCACCACGCCATCGTGCTGACGAAACTCTCCCTCAAAGCTTGGCTGGGTCGGAGCTCGAGGGACGTCATCGAGTTGAACGTGTGCTGAACTCGGAGGTGCCGTGTGTTCGGTACTTGATCGGTCGGATCGTGAAGACGTACAACTACATCAACAACGTTGTGCTAACGCTTCCGCTTTCGGTCTACGCGGGTACGTGGACACACTCACCCCTCTCGTTGCTATGCATCACCATGATCTTGCGTGTGCGTAGGAAATTTTTGAAATTACTATGTTCCCCAACAAAATCACCACGACCGCGCTAGCGCGAGCAAACTGAGGTGGAGGTACTGGCTCGACCGTGTGTGATGCAAGTGCGCTGAAATCACCACGACCGCGCAAGCGCGAGCAAATTAAGGTGGAGGTACTGGCTCAACCGTGTGCGATGCAAGTGCGCTGAAATCACCACGACCGCGCAAGCGCGAGCAAATTAAGGTGGAGGTACTGGCTCAACCGTGTGCGATGCAAGTGCGCTGAAATCACCACGACCGCGCACGCGCGAGCCAAGGGTGGAGGTACTGGCTTAACCGTGTGCGATGCAAGTGCACTGTAAAACCACCACCTATGCAAGCTGAAGGCGGGTAAGTTTATTTGGAAATTAGGACGAATCGTGTGCGATAGATCAGATAGCTAGAAATATAAAAAACAAACTACCCGCCTCGAGCGTTGCAAAAATCGGCGGATCCACGCCACTTTTCCTTATTGTCATACACGCATATTGTTATTGGACCGTGCGTGATCTTGGGCACTCCCGCCCCACATAAATTCCTTTACCCAAATTTTAGTAGCTGTCGTACTTGAACCGTCGCCCACACTCCTCCAGCACCGACCTTATAGTAAAATTGTAGTAGCCGAGGCATTTCACTACAAGAAATATGTCAACTAGTGACCTTCTGTCAGTGACCCTGGAAGAATTGGTCATAGATCTATGACCATTTAAGACCAATTGGTCAAAAGCTGTTCGGGGGGCTCCAAACGCTAAACTATAACGACCATTTTGGTCAGAAAGGTCGTAATTTCCTTACACGAAATGGTCATAAAGCAGATAGCACTGGTTCGCTGCCTTATTTCTAGCTTATCATGACCAATATAGATGGTCATAACCTTGTAAATTGTGGTGGGTTGCTATGACTAGGCGCCACCTCATCAATTTTGCCTATGTGTCATGTCCATGTGGCAGTTTTTGCCCTAGGTTGTGAAGCAACCTATATTTCTATCATTACCAAAATTCCCAAAAAAATCTCATAAATTCTTTGGGTCATATCTTCGTCAAATATGTAAAAACCTTCCTTGCCTAGTTCAAAAATAATTCAAAAATATTCATTTTCCTATTCTGTTCAGAAAAACACTTTGTGAAGGAAGTACCACTTTGGCATGTCCAAATGGTATCCATTTTCTACAGTGCTTTCCTATGCCCAAATAACCATCCTCCACCAAATGCCAGCTCAATCCATTCATTATTTTGAGCCCAGCTTCAACATTCGTATTTATGTCTAGTGTGGTACTTTGCAAAGGAAGTACCACTAAGGCTCCTCCTTTTGAGCTGAAAATTTGTGAAGACGGTCTTCTTAGTAACTGATCATCCTCAGCCAAAACTCACGACCATTAGCCATGTGCATTTCCCGTACCGCTAATCAAACACTTGGCTGCTTATTCATGTTTGAGCATCGATCGGTCTCCTCGTGAGAAGCTTATGTTGTGATTTTCTTCCTAGCACCTACATGGGGAGTGCCCAACCCAGTAGATATGCCTAGGCCGCCCAGAACACATGGCAACACCACGGTCACGCGGTGACCACGCGGCGGGCATGCGAGTTTACGCGCTCTAGAGTTGGGGCCCTCGGCCACCGTCCAAACCTCGACGTATCGCCACCAAACCATGTTTTTATGATTAAATAGGTACTTATGTAACTATAAAATATTTTTGGAAAAAATAAAGAGCAAACTATGAGGCACCTGCAGTTCAAATTTGACCCGCTTCCTACTAAATCGGCGGGAATTTGTCTTTTTCATGAGAGGTGGATCAAAACTTTTGACACCCAACCATTTTGTCAATTGTGCATTATATATGGCCTAGTATTTTATAAAATTGATTAGGTCCAATTTTGCAACAAATATATGGTAGGTCCTTCACAAAAAAACTCATTTTGGGCACTCAAAAAAATGGAAAATGAATTTTTCATTCAAAGAAAATGAAAACTTCCTTAGGCAACATTGTTTGTCATTCCAAGATGCACCCTTGTGGAAGATATGAGGTCATTTGAACAAACTATGCCATGAATGTGGCCATAAGCTTGATCATTTGGCTTGAAAGCCATGAATCTTCACACATGATAGCTCATATCTAAAAACACTTTTTAAAATAATTACCGTATTACAAGTTTATTATTTTTTCTGGAACTTGGTCACATATAATGACACAATGCGGAGGTTTTCCAATTTTTTGATTTTTTTTTTGATTTTTTATGCCCGTTTCAAAATGCGGTCAAAACGGCGGGCTTGACCGTTCCTAGCTAGTTGTTGAATCTTGGAGACCTTTTGATGTTTCTATGATTAAATAGATACTTATGTACCTAGAAATGATTTTTGGAAAAAATAAAGAGCAAACTATGAGGTAGCTATAGTTCAAATTTGACCCACTTCCAACTAAATCGGCAGAAATTTGTCTTTTTCACGAGAGGTGGATCAAAACTTTTTACACCCAACTATTTGGTCAATTGTGCATTAAATATGTCCTAGTATTTTAGAAAATTGATTTGGTACAATTTTGCAACAAATATATTATAGGTCCTTCACAAAAAAACTCATTTTGGGCACTCGAAAAATGGAAAATGAATTTTTTGTCCAAAGAAAATGAAAACTTCCTTAGGCAACATTGTCTGCCATTCCAAGATGCACCCTTGTGCACAACATGAGATCATTTGAACAAACTATGCCATGAATGTGGCCATAAGATTGAACATTTGGCTTGAAAACCATGAATCTTCACACTTGATAGCTCATTTCTGAGAACACTTTTTTAAAATAATTGCCGTATTACAAGTTTATAATTTTTGCTGGTAACTTGGCCACATATAATGGAACTATGCGAAGGTTTTCCAATTTTTTGATTTTTTATGCCCGTTTCCAAATGCGGTCAAAACGGCGGGAATAACCGTTCCTAGGTAGTGGTTGAATCTTGGAATTTTTTTGATGTTTCTCTGATTAAATAGATACTTATGTACCTGAAATGATTTTTGGGAAAAATAAAGAGCAAACTATGAGGTAGCTGGAGTTCAAATTTGACCCGCTTCCAGCTGAATCGGCAGAAATTTGTCTTTTTCATGAGAGGTGGATCAAAGCTTTCGACACCCAACTATTTGGTCAATTGTGCATTAAATATGTCCTATTATTTTAGAAAATTAATTTGGTCCAATTTTGCCACAATTATTTGGTAGGTCCTTCACAAAAAAAACTCATTTTGGACACTCAAAAAATGGAAAATGATTTTTTCGTCCAAGTCAACATTGTTTGTCATCCCAAGATATACACATGTGCACACTATTGATTCATTTTAGCAAACTATAGGTGGTTAATATGTTGAATGTGTACCCTGAATTAGGGGGTGAAAATTATAAGAGAAACAAAGGAAAAAAACTACCTAAGCTTAATTCTGATTGGTGGAATCACTAGTGGCTTGGATCGATGACCTGGCAAACATCAGTCCATCCATCCGTCCATTGGTCCATCCCATCCGACGGCGGCAAACCCCCTCTCTCTCGCGAACCCCACCCAACCCTTCTCTCTCGCGCGAACCCCACCCACGGCAGCAAGCCCGCCTCTCTCTTGCGCTAACCCTAGCGTTGCACTCCTCCCTTGCCGCCGCCACCTCCGGCGCCAGATCCTGGCTGCCGCGTCTCCCTCCGACCTCGCCGCCGGCGCTCCCGCCCTCTCCCCCTCCCTCCCCTCCCCTCACCTCATCGGAAGAGAAGAGGGAGATCGTGCACGCGAGCAGGTCAGGCGGCGGCGCCGGCTCCCAGATCCGCAAGGGCAGCGGCGGCGTTTGCGGTTGACAGGTCCGCCATGGGCCTGGACCTGGAGTTCCGTCTCATCCATGGGGTCGGCTTCCAGATCCGCGCCCCCATGGGTTGGACCTGGTGCTCCATCTCCATGGCGGCGTCTGCTTCCGCTCGACCATCTGCGTCCTTCTGCTGCTCGTCGAGGTAAGATATTCTCCCGATTTGCTCATCCTTTCTCTTCCATTCCCTTACCTGACGCGCTGTGGCTTCCCTCCCTCCTCACGCAGAGCGCCGTGGTCGTCGTTGCAGAGACCTCCCGGCCCCGGCTCCGCTGCCTGGCGCGTTTTCAGGTCGTCGGTCATTCACCTCCCTCTCTCTCTTTTTGCCCCCCGCTCGATCCCATCTGCCTAGGTGGTAGCTCTGCGTAGCATCTGGTCCTTGCCATGCTCTGTGTGTCTGTCTTTAGAGATGCTCTGTGTGTCCATCTTTAGATGATTTGATTTGCATCCTAGAATCAATTCATTTGCAATCCATTTGATGTTTTGAATTCATTTGCACAATTAGATCGAGAACAATTGCCACCAAAAAAACCTTGAGTGCTGCCTATGAATTGCCTCCTATGAAGAGGATGTAGCATCTCCACTTAATCCCCCCCCTGCTCAATATTTCTAACTATATATATGTGCTGTGTGTACCCCTAGCCAATAAAAAACTAGTTGTTAATTTGATTCGCTGCAGTCTGTCTTAAGTTAGCTCCCAGCTGTCACTTCCGTTTACTTGAATGTTTAGGGTGGTGGATGAACGAGACGAATGCATTGCGCTCCTAAGAAGATTCTGAACTGCCGAGGCTACCCAACTAGCTGCGAGTAGACAAGCGAGGCATGGCTTGGTTACTGACTGCGGTTACTGGTAAGAACCTTTTACATCCTGGTATAGCTCCAAGTGTACATTCACCATGGTTACTACCTGTGTATAAACCAGTTTTCAATGTACTAGCGACATGTTTTAGCAATTAAAGTTGCAGTTTCTAACTGAAATGCTACAAAAATAGGGCCCAAAGTGGCAGATTGTTTCTTTTTGAGGGGCAAAGTGGCAGATTAGTTGGTACTGTAGTAAGTTTCTTATGTTGGTGTGGCGTACTCAGTCATGTTTCTTTGCACTAGAATTTTCAAAAAACACATGATTTTTTTAGGGGTGGTTGTCTGAACTGAATTGCTTAGAACTTCCCTATCCAAACAAGAGTTGCCATTTTTCAGTATAATATGAGATTTCTGTGATGAGTAGTCGGATCATTCCTACAGACTTTTGTTCTTTGATTTGAAAATTGTAGCTCACATAGTACAACAATTGGTGTTGTAGCTGAGCACCTTTCTTTTTCTTCAGTACAACCACATGTTTTTTCCTTAGCTCTCAAACTGCAGCTTACATGGTTGTGCTTTCTTAGCTCTTAGCTTTCTCAGTTCTTAAAATCCAGCTCAAATCATTGTGATATATATATTTATCCTAGATAGACATTCAGTATTGTTCTATCTAGTTCTACTCGGACAAGTTTCTCAGTTTCATTGATCCTCTCTTTTTCAGCGCGAGCGCCGACGCGGCGGGGCGGGGCTTGCTCGACCTGTTCGGGCTACTCGTGCTGGTCGACAACAGCCTGTCGGAGTAGACCGCTGTCTACTTCTACCTGGTCAAGGGTGCAGACGGGAAGCTCAGCACTCACTTCTGCCAAGACGCCTTCAGGTATGCACACAACGATCTTAAATCTACACGCGCTTCTAATTACAGTGTACTGCGCCATGTTGTTTCAGTATTTTTGATGTAATAACATCTTTTCTTACCTTGCTGAGAAACTACTTGCCATCTCAAATCATGTTTGTCAGGTCATTGAAGGCGAACATTCTCGTCACGGCCGTTTACGGCAGCTTCGTCCCTGTACTTGATGGAGAAAATCTGTAAGTGATAATACGTTTCTTAAAGTAAATTCAGAAGTGTCAGTCGACATATTAAGATTGATTGGTCTTTGACTCATCAGTTACTGATTTGATTTTGTCCTGGCGGGGCGCTACTAGGCCAAGCAGAACAGGAAGAATGTCATGCCGGCCCGCATCATCAAGCACACCATGGAGATCATACACCTCCTCACCGACGCCAACCCCATATTCCCTTCTCTCCTTCCTTGAGATAGCTTGTATTATATGATGTTAGTTTAATGGATGAGAGTAGCAGTAGGATCGTATTTTTCTTCAGTTGCTGTCAATTGTCACTATTTGTTGTTCCTTCAGATAGCTAGTATTAACTGGTTGCTTGCTTCTGTACCATGCTATCTATGGGTTATTAGTATTGTTTATCCTGACCATGATCTTGAATGGTATAGGAGTACAACAGCACCAGGTTAATTTGTAGAAGTGCGGTTACTGAATTTTTTCTATGCCATGGTACAATAATAATTCGAATGGTAGCCAGTTGACACGAGCTGTTTGGCCCAATTCCTGGTCTCTATTAGGGGGTACAATTTATTACTTTCTGTATAGATTTGTTAGCAATGGATGAATTGATCAGGGAAACAGTTCTGAGCTGATCTGAAGTTCTGAATTGGTCCAGCACATCTGAATTTGGAGTGCTTTCTGTACTGCAGTCAGTGCCTCAGTGCTATATGTTAGTGCCAGGCTGTTCGGCAGTTTTCTGCTTCTCTGCTGGTAGCTTAATTATAAGAATACAATTCTCACTAAATGTACTTTGCATTCTTACTGTATCTACTCTTGCCACAATCATTCTTGTAGCAACTTATTTATCATAGCTAAACAATAAACTGTAGAGGCAATTTTGCAGCCTGTCAATGCCACCAGGATAACAATGACCCTTGCCCTCTTAATTTATAGTACTTCTGCTCTGCTCTGCTCCTCATGGTACCCTCATCTTTGATTTCTTCCCTTCAACTCTCTGATGCTGCTTTCCTTCCTCATGCAGGCACACCCCGATGCTCCCCTCGGTCTGGGCACCCGATGCCAGGCAGGCTGTGGATGCCCCGGACCTCAATGCCGGCCGTGCTACTCCAGCTGCTCCTGCCCCGGCCATGCTCAACTTCGCTCCTGGTCAGTTGCCGCAGGTGAGACACTTGCCTCCATGCTTGGATGATTCTACCTGCTCACTTAGTATCATACTTGAATCTATGCGTACATGGTACATATAGTTTGACTGAAACTATAGTTTTTGTAGTTTTACTTTGTGTTCTTATAGTTTTACTGAAACTGTAGAAATGACTGATGCATAAATTATTGAGAATAGAGAAGCAGCCTCAAGCTGATGTTGCAACAACTTGAAACGACGTGTCTAAATTATTGAGAATATGTTCCTTGATTCAGTGCTGATGCACAAAAACCTTCTCTGCAATATATTAACTGGTCATATTCTACTTATGTAGCTATACCTTCTCTGCGAGCCCATGACTGCTCAAACAAAAAGAAAGAGGCTCTCAACTATTTGTTTATCCTGGTCCCTTTGATCAACGTAGTTTTACTGAAACTGTAGTTGGTACTTCCTTAGTGTTTAGTACATGGTACATATAGAGCTGCGTACAACAATTACAAGAGGCATTCTCTTGTTGATGTCATTGTCTCAATACCTTTGCAAATGTAAAATATGTTGACAAAGTGTTAAGTTGGATTACCGCCTCATGTTGATGGCATTGTCTCTAAACATTTAATAATGTTTCTTTTTGGTGATCTGGATCAGGATCTAATGTTGTTTAGGCTGCTACTGCTGTGACGGAAGATCAGAAGAGGCATGGAGATGCGCACCACCGTTTTAGTTGATGTTGCACCATGTTTTGGTGCTTGTGTATCTGTTTTTGCTTCTAAGCACACTTGTATGTGCTTGTGTATCTGTTGTTGCTTGTTTTAGTTGATGTTGGACGTGCAGACTTGTATGCGCTGTTGTGTGTATTTGGCTGAATGATTTCTAAATTTAATCATTTAATCAAGAGAATTATTGAGTGTTTGCTGTTCAAGTGTGTAAACTAGAAATCAGTGAATAAAAAGAGCAAATGTTCTATTGGACCAAATAATATATGGGCTCTAAAAAGGCTACGTCCCAAATAATAGTGGACTGGAACATTGTTTACTTCTGGGAAACCTGAACAAAAAGGCTTAACAAAATGGTCCGCAAAAGGGCCATGGCCTAGAAAATTAAAAGGCCGAATTGTTGGGCTTGGCCCATGAAGTTGACCAAAAATTCACAGGAAAAAATATATAAAAAAGGCTAAATTGTTGGGCTAGACCCATGTAGAACACCGAAATGGATCGGGCTGATTCTTGTGCCACATCAGCTTGCCACGTTGGATGCCTACGTGGCCTGGGGAGGTTGCTAGTGACCAAAATTTTGGTCGAAGAACCAACGACCTTTTACAGAAGGTCGTTAATTTCAGTTTACGACTGCCAGGCTTTGACCTTCTGTTTTTGGTCAAAAAAGGTCACAAATGAAAAACTATGACCTTTCAGCGGCCAATAGTGAGGGTCACAAGTTGACATATTTCTTGTAGTGTTTGAACCGTCGCTGTCCCTCGTCCACCACCATCTCCACCTACCGTTACTAAAATTTTCAGTAGCCGCGGCGTATCCTCAAACACCCCCACCCCTCCACAGTCCCCCTCCCTCTCCCCCCTCAAACCCTAGCTCGCGGGCGCCGCCGGCGCTGCCGCCAACCCCTACCGGTCAGCCCATTCCTCCTAGCTTAGACAATAAACTTAGGGTTACCCAACGATTCCCATACCGTCGCCCCACTCCCCTAAGTTTTTAGATGAGGCATGCGGTGTCCCTCCCCACCAGATCAACATCCCCTCCTCCAGAATGTTGCAACCTAAGCTCAACCACTTATCCCGGGGAGCCCGTCGAGCGTTCGGCCAAGAAGAGGTTTATCATGGCCTCTCCGGCGGACATTGGCGAGGCGGCCGCCTTTCGCCTCGACCTGTCGATCCCGGAGCAACACATCGCCGCGGAAGCCAGCGAAGACGTTGACTACGTTGCCATGCCGAAGGCTTCATGTCAGTGGGCTAGCGTATTACTGTATCTCGGGAAAGCTGGCTACGACATCAAGCTCGTCCACACCAACGGCTTCACGCGGGCCATGTCACATTTTAAGTGATCCACCCCCAACCCCTCTGGTTCAACCGCCGTCGATCTCCTCGACGGCCCAGCTGTTGATCTCCTCCGCCAAGCGGTCAAGGATTTGCGAGCTTTATACGCCATCGAGCCCATTTTGTCATTTCTGAAGGACACGTTCTACGGCGGCGGCTTGGGATCCTCAATTGCCAAGTCAGATCTCATGGACCACGACCACGACCATGAGGAGGGCACCCACGAAGGTTCTTCCAAGGTAAAACAACCCATATGTGACATCAGAGAGCTCACCATGGGTCCGTGCTCTTCCAACTAGAAGGACCCCGTCCATGAAATGTGAGGCAACATTCTATCAGCAAATCTTACCTTTTCTAGCTTGCCAACCCGTACCCTTTGTTGTAGTAGCATCTGGCGTGCGGTGCTTTAATTGTGCCCTGTTTAATTATTTCAGTTATGCAAAAATGTATTGTTCAATAGGTCTATGTGATGTTTAAGTATGAATTGTCCACTTCAGTTTCACGAATGGCTATATTTGGTTGTTTATAGTGAGTAGATGCCTTGTTTATCTGTATTTGGTTGGTAGGTTGGTTGGAGTGAGCATTTTTCCAGTTATCGAGCAGATGCCTTGTTTATTTGTATTTGGTTCTTAGTTTGGTTGCAGTGAGCATTTGTCCAGTTATCAAGCAGATGCCTTGTTTATCTGTATTTGGTTGTTAGGTTGCTTTTTTGGCATTTGTCCAGTTATCAAGCAGATGCCTTGTTTATCTGTATTTGGTTGTTAGGTTGCTTTTTTTAGCATTTGTCCAGTTTTCAAGCAGATGCCTTGTTTATCTTTATCTGCTTGTTAAGTTGGTTGCAGTGAGCATTTGTCCAGTTTTCAAGCATATGCCCTTTTTATCTGTATTTGCTTGTTAAGATTCTGTCCAGTTTTCAATGGCTATATTTGGTTGTTATATTGGTCATTTGTGCCTTGTTTATTTCAGTCATTCACAATGTGTGCAAGTCGGAATTGTGTCTCTCGACTACATCAATACCAGTTTGAACGACTATATTTGGTTCCAGTTATTCCTGGTATAGTTAACACATGCCCTTTATTTCAGTTTTACACATTTTCCAGTGTGATGTTTAAGCATTACCTACGTTCTATTCATTTTCAACAATACCAGTTTGAATTAGAATATTTGATGGCTGTTAAGCCTGCTGTCGGTAACATTGCCGTCCATTTTATATCTTCTTTAACAGTATGCTAAAACCAACACATTCAAGCTATCATTTGGAGATGATGTTGGTTACCTTTGCTATATTTGTTTGACGTTAAGGTTGCTGTACTTATCATGCCTTTCCACTACTTATGCAGGAAAACAACGGGAGTGGCCACCATTTTCCGCCGGGGTTAGCTTCATCCCTCGTCTTGTACACCCCCCTGTCGTTCCATAATGTACTGCATATAGATCCAGGCCTGGACACTAGTTAGCTTCTAATATTGACTTGTTGCTTGTAGGTACATATGCCCTTGGCAAGGATCCACGCATCCACCCTTTTTGCGTATGGGGCAATGAGATATTGATGAACAAGCATCAAGTGAGGAAACTGATAAGGATTATTAGCAAAAAGATATGAATGGTGGCAAGCAAATTATTTGTTTATGCTCTATCCAACACAACAGTGAGCTATAGGATGGTAACTACAAACTCTGCAGCCTTCTCTTTTTACTGTCCATAATGAGTTGTTAGACAACAATGTCTCAATCTTTTTCGTTCCCAGTGGTTCCCAAAGCAGTTCACTCAAGATTACCTCGCAAAGTACATGATTGGTGGACACGCAATGAAGGTTAAAGTATTTCATCCAGACTACAATGAGCATCGAGAAGTCCTAATGAAGACAGTGAAGGATGGACAGGCAGCCATCACAAGGGGTTGGCCTAGAGTCCTGCCCGCATTACGCATGGAGGAGGGCACAATATGGGCATTCCGCTTCACCTTCTCCAGCAACCAGAATGTCTTTCGCCTCTCACTTTACAGTCTTTACTACAACTGTGGTTCATCATTCTTTACTTGGTGCTTCTGTAGTTCTTCAGTATATGTACCTGTGCATCGAATTATGCATTCGTGGTTGAAACTATATTTGTAATAAACATGGTTGGATATGAAATAAGTGATTGACTACTTTCAAATTCAAAACATGTGATTTTTAAATTAGGGATTAATTAGGGATTACACTGCACACGGTTTGCGAAAGCGAAATGTCTGCGATATACGTGGAGATCAGAAACGTTTCTAGGATCCACTACGTGTGCGATCAATCTCCACTGCACACACGACTTTCTCTTGAAAACTGTTTGCATTGGGCCACCTTGCGCAAACGTTTACCACATAAAAACTGTGTGTGATGGACAACCTTTGCCACAAAGTTTCTTCTACGCACCGTGTGTGATGCATTCAATAACGCGAACGATAAAATTATTAATAGCGTGTGCAATGGGAACGCTATCACAAACGATTTAACGGGAAAAATTGTGTCTGATGTACCTGTGAATGAAAACGTTTTCGTTGGAGCGACTGTGTGGGATGTACATATGAACGGAAACATTTAGCGGGAACTGACTATGTGGGATGTACTTGCGACCGGAAACAATTTCGCTTGTATAATTGTATTTTTAGCTCTATTGTACGTATTTCCGTATTTGAGCGCTCGCCGGTCGCACATGATCTCATTTTGCCGAGCGTGTGTGCCAGGAGGGCATATCCTCAACAGTTTCTGGGTTGTGCGGGAAGGACCCCCCTATTGCCCACACTCACTTGCCGACGGTTCCAAATGCCGTCGCGGAAAGGGGTTAAAAACCGTTTTATAGCACAGACGCGCACTAGTGAATTTTCTTTGCAAACACATATCTTTTTTTCATCATTGATTTTTGGTACATGGAAATACATCACCAAATTTTGACTAGAAAAGCAAGACAAAAGAAAACAAGAACCACAAGAATACATTTTAGAAGATATTCAACTTCCATAGTTATTAGTGCCCTCTCGATGCATTCATTGTTGATCTGCGGAGGCTCGATCTTGCGTGCTTCTTTATTCTTCAAGTGTAAAGAAGTAGACGTTGCTTCCTCGCATCTAGTCTCATGCCTAGCTCTATTCTATCAACAAGTGCACTAGTCTCATCTCTAGCCTCTATGGTAGCTAAAAGTGCTAGAACATCTACTAAATTGCGCTCTATCAATATATCGATGTGCTCTTCTTCCCAATACCAAAAGTTGCATCCATTCTACACAATAAAATTTTAAGTTAGCACAACTAGTCAAATCCAAGAGCACAACCGAAGCTAAAGTAGCACATACCCCATCGGTTGAGCACTTGATGAACACCCATCCGGGATGTTCCGGCGTTGTAGACACGCGGTGCAAGACCACCTTTGGGCAGTCATCGCACGTAATGAGTGGCAACGGTGCACTGATACATCTCCGTCGTATCTACTTTTCCAAACACTTTTGCCCTTGTTTTGGACTCTAACTTGCATGATTTTAATGGAACTAACCCGGACTGACGCTGTTTTCAGCAGACTTTCCATGGTGTTATTTATGTGCAGAAACAAAAGTTCTCGGAATGACCTGAAACTTCACGGAACGTCTGTTTGGAAATAATAAAAAATCCTTGCAAAAGATGAAGACCAAGGGGCCCACACCCTAGCCACGAAGGTAGGGGGCTCCCCTGCCCCCCTAGGGCGCCCCCCTACCTCATGGGCCCCCTGGAGCTCCTCCGACCTCAACTCCAACTCTATATATTTGCTTTCGGGGAGGAAAAAACTAGAGAGAAGGATTCATCGCGTTTTATGATACGGAGCCGCCGCCAAGCCCTAAAACCTCTCGGGAGGGCTGATCTGGAGTCCGTTCGGGGCTCCAGAGAGGGGGATTCGTTGCAGTCGTCATCATCAACCATCCTCCATCTCCAATTTCGTGATGCACACCGCCGTGCGTGAGTAATTCCATCGTAGGCTTGCTGGACGGTGATGGGTTGGATGAGATCTATCATGTAATCAAGTTAGTTTTGTTAGGGTTTGATCCCTAGTATCCACTATGTTCTGAGATTGATGTTGCTATGACTTTGCTATGCTTAATGCTTGTCACTAGGGCCCGAGTGCCATGATTTCAGATCTGAACCTATTATGTTTTCATGAATATATGTGAGTTCTTGATCCTATCTTGCAAGTCTATAGTCACCTACAATGTGCTATGATCCGGAAACCCCGAAGTGACAATAATCGGGACCACTCCCGGTGATGACCATAGTTTGAGGAGTTCATGTATTCACTATGTGCTAATGCTTTGTTCCGGTACTCTATTGAAAGGAGGCCTTAATATCCCTTAGTTTCCATTAGGACCCCGCTGCCACGGGAGGGTAGGACAAAAGATGTCATGCAAGTTCTTTTTCATAAGCACGTATGACTATATTCGGAATACATGCCTACATTACATTGATGAATTGGAGCTAGTTCTGTGTCACCCTATGTTATGACTGTTAAATGATGAACCGCATCCGGCATCATTCTCCATCACCGATCCAATGCCTACGAGCTTTTTACATATTGTTCTTCGCTTATTTACTTTTCCGTTGCTACTGTTACAATCACTACAAAACACCAAAAATATTACTTTTGTTACCGTTACCACTACTATCATATTACTTTGCTACTAAATACTTTGGTGCAGATACTAAGTTATCCAGGTGTGGTTGAATTGACAACTCAACTGCTAATACTTGAGAATATTCTTTGGCTCCCCTTGTGTCGAATCAATAAATTTGGGTTGAATACTCTACCCTGGAAAACTGTTGCGATCCCCTATACTTGTGGGTTATCAAGACTATTTTCTGGCACCGTTGCTGGGGAGCATAGCTCTATCCTTTGAGTCACTTGGGATTTATATCTGCTGGTCACTATGAAGAACTTGAAAGACGCTAAGACAACAATTTATCCCTCAACTACGAGGGGAGGTAAGGAACTGCCATCTAGCTCTGCACTTGATTCACCTTCTGTTTTGAGTAAGCTTGCGACACCTAAGCCTGCTTCTGCTATTCGTTCTGATATGTCGCATGTTATTGATGATGCCACTTCTGCTATGCATGATACTTATGATGAGACTACTTCTATGCTTCATACTACTGTGCCACTTGGTGAATTTCTTGATGAACAAATTGCTAGAGCTAGAGAGAAAGAAATTATTGAAAATGATTATATTGATGAAAGTGATGATGAAGACTTGCCCGTTATTCCTGAGGGTTATGTTTTTGATAAAGAAGCTACTTTAGCTATTTTAGCTTGCAAAGATAGATATGAGCTCAAGAGGTTATTAGCTAAATGGAATCAGCAATCTCTTAATGCTAGAATGAAACCTGACCCTGCTTTTGCTACTTCACCTATCTGTGTTACCGATAAGGATTATGAATTCTCTGTTGATCCTGATATAATTACTTTGGTTGAATCTGATCCTTTTCATGGCTATGAATCTGAAACTGTTGTGGCACATCTTACTAAATTAAATGATATTGCCACCCTGTTCACTAATGATAAAGGTGATGCTAAGATATGGTTTAATTCTCTTGATCCTGGTTGTGTGCGTAGTCCTTAGGATATGGTTTATTACTTCTCTGCTAAATATTTCCCTGCTTATAAGAAACAAGCTGCTTTGAGGTAAATATACAACTTTGTGCAAATTGAAGAAGAGAGTCTCCCACAAGCTTGGGGGAGGCTTCTCAAGTTACTTAATGCTTTGCCTGATCATCCTCTCAAGAAAAATGAAATACTTGGTATCTTTTATAATGGACTAACCGATGCTTCCAGAGATTACCTGTATAGTTGTGCTGGTTCTGTTTTCAGGGAAAGAACACCGGATGAAGCTGAAATTCTATTGAATAATATGTTGACAAATGAAAATAATTGGACACTTCCTGAGCCAATTCCTGAGCCTTTTCCTAAACCAACTCTGAAGAAGAGAGGTGTTCTATTTCTCAGTCCTGAAGATATGGAAGAGGCAAAGAAATCTATGAAAGAAAAAGGTATAAAAGCTGAAGATGTTAAGAATTTACCTCCTATTGAAGAAATACATGGTCTTAATCTACCGCCTGTTGAAGAAATATATGATCCTAATCCATTACCTATTGAACAACCTCATGGTCTTGATAACCCGACATAGGTAGTAAAGGTAAATTCTCTCTATAGATATGATAAAGGTGAAATCCCTCCTACTAAAATTGCTAGCCAATGCTTGGATGAGTTTGATAACTTTATGGTTAAGCAAGAAGATTTCAATGCTTATTTTGGTAGACAATTAAAACAAAATGCCTATATGTTTGAACACTTGGGTGATTATATGGCTAATGTTAGAGGTGAACTCAAACTCATTAGTAAACATGCTTCTATGGTTACCACTCAAGTAGAACAAGTACTTAAAGCTCAAAATGATTTGCTCAATGAAATGAATAGTAAGAAAAATGATTATGCTGTTAGAGTGGCTACTAGGACTGGTAGAATGACTCAGGAACCTTTGTATCCTGAAGGCCGCCCTAAGAGAATTGAGCAAGATTCTTAGAGAAATAATATTGATGCACCTAGTCCTTCTAAAAAGAAGAAAAAGAAAAATGTTAGGACTTTGCATGCTTCTAGTGAACCTATTACTGAACCACCTGAGAATCCAAATGTCATTTCTATTTCTGATGCTGAAACACAATCTGGTAATGTACATGAACATAATGAAAATGCTAATGATGATGTTCATGATGATGCTCAACCTAGTAATGACAATGATGTAGAAATTGAACCTGCAGTTGATCTTGATAACCCACAATCAAAGAATCAACGATATGATAAGAGAGACTTTGTTGCTAAGAAACATGGCAAAGAAAGGGAGCCATGGGTTCAGAAACCCATGCCTTTTCCTCCCGAACCATCCAAGAAAAAGGATGATGAGGATTTTGAGCGCTTTGCTGAAATGATTAGACCTATCTTTTTGCGTATGCGATTGACTGATATGCTCAAAAAGAAAGATACCGGAAGCTGAAATTTCCACCATGCTTGCTAATTATACTTTTAAGGGTGGAATACCTAAGAAAGTAGGAGATCCAGGAGTACCCACTATACCATTCTCCATTAAAAGAAACTACGTTAAAACTGCTTTATGTGGTCTTGGAGCCGGTGTTACTGTTATGCCTCTCTCTTTATACCGTAGACTTGATTTGAATAAGTTGACACCTACTGAAATATCTTTGCAAATGGCTGATAATCAACTGCTATACCTGTTGGTATTTCTGAGGATGTGCCTGTCGTGGTTGCAAACGTTACTATTTTAACGGACTTTGTTATCCTTGATATTCCCGAGGACGATAGAATGTCTATTATTCTTGGAAGACCTTTTTTGAATACTTCAGGGGCTGTTATTGATTGCAACAAATACAATGTCACTTTTCATGTTAATGGTAATGAGCACACGGTACACTTTCCGAGGAAACAACCTCAAGTTCATAGTATCAACTCTATTGGAAAAATTCCATCGATTATATTTGGAGGTTTTGAATTTCCTCTTCCTAGTGTCAAGAAGAAATATGATATTCTTATTGTTGGGGATGTGCATATCCCCGTTGAGGTAACATAGTGTTATTCGAAATTTCTCCGGTTTCATGTTATTCGCAATGAGTTTGTTAACAAGACTTGATCAACCTTGTTAGTGGATTCCTTTTGATGAGCATGAGATGGATGAAACTAGAAGGCACAACCTTTTGTACCCTCTTTCTACTTTCTATTATTTAGTTGAAATAAAGTAAAAATAGTATTTTTCTGTCTGTTTTCTGATTTATTTGTGCAATATAAAAATACCCCAAAAATAAAAGTTCTGCAAATGCCCTGAAAATGGAATATGATTTTTTCTGGAATATTTGAGAATATCTGGCACTGAGAACACAGCAGGAGGGGCAAGCACCTGGCCACAAGTGTGGAGGGCGCGCCCTACCCCCTGGGCGCGCCCCCTGCCTCGTGGGCCCATGGTGGCCCTCCTCCACTTATTCCTGCACCCATACACTCCTTCTTCCTCCCACAAACACCAATATCCAGCTCAAGCACGAGTTCTACCTCATTTTGCTGCGATTTTTGATCTCCTTGCTCAAAGCACCTCTCACAAAACTGCTTGGGGAGATTGTTCCTTGGTATGTGACTCCTCCATTGGTCCAATTAGTTTTTGTTCTAGTGCTCTATTCATTGCAAATTTGTGCTGCCTAGGTGACCATGTTCTTGAGCTTGCATGTCAAATTAATATGGTTCCAAGTAGTTCTAATGCATGATATAGTCTCTAGGCACTTGTAGGAGTAGTTGCTATCAATTTTGTTGAGTTTGGTTTACTTTTGTTTGAAGTTACTAAAAATTTCAGAAATTTTTTAGAGGAAGAAATATGCTTAGGAAAATGTTCCAAGGTGGTTCTTCAAGGAAGCAAGGACCCAGGCTTGCAATGCGTGATGCTGACGATGAGCCACCAAGGGATGCTCCAGTGCGGCCTTGTGAGTGGCCTTCATAAAAGTTTATGGAACGAGAGGGAATCAAGGAAGAATTTAACGCATATTTGCGTAACGCTGACCTTGTGAGCTTCGAGGCAGACAAATGCCGCCAGTACCACTATCTCACTAGTTCATTTATGAGGAGGTTTGAATTTTCATCTTCACGTAATTCTCCAACTATCATATTTGATCTCTATGAAAAATCTTTTACCATGGACTTAGAGGATTTTACTTCTGCTTGCAAAGTTCCACAATGGGGTAGTGTTAGTGAACCCCGTAAATCTGAATTTAGAAACTTTCTTGCTAGTATAACTATGGGGGAATCTAGAGATATAGCACAAGCTACCATAGGGAGCATTCATTTTCCTGCTATACATTAGTTTGCTCTCTTCATAGGTTGGTGCATAAATGGTAAAGATGAAGCATGTCATATGTGTGTCCCTGACCTTAGTATTCTTAGGAGTGCTGTGTTAGTAGACAAATCTTATAATTTGGGAACCATTGTTGCACGTAGGTTGCATCATAATAGATTTAATGGAGATTTCTTTGGTGGAATTTATGCAACCCGCTTAGCTGATTTTCTTGCTGTGGACGTTCGTGAGGATGATATTGAGTTGCCTCCTACTTATTTAGACTATAATTCTATGGTCTACCACCAGTTTGTCGAGAGGAATGAATCACCTCTCCGCTATCGCTTAATCTTTGACAGACGTCATGCTGTCCGTATTACTCTCCCTGATCCTACCTTCTTTGATTATCAGGCAAAAGGAAGACATTTTATTACCAGAGAGGAGGCAGATGAGTACGAGAGGAGGGCGGAGGCAGCTCGCCGCCACGCTGCAGCTCAGGAGGCGATAGCCTCTGCATCTCAGTACGACCCCAGCTACAACTACGGGTATCCGCCAGGCCATCCTTGGCAATGAACCAACTTAGGCCAAAAGCCTAAGCTTGGGGGAGTACGTATTTCCCACCGACATTACATTTATGTTTACACACACTGATTGCTAGATGTCGGTGCTCATACTCTTTCACTGTAATGTTCATGCTAGTTTATTTTCTTTTTTTTGCTTTCTTCTTGTGTGTTTGTTAAACCTTGAGAAAAACCAAAAAAATTAGTAATAGCTTCTAGCTAGTTTCCTTTCTTGCTGTAGTAGTAGTAATTGAAAGAAAACCCAAAAAGATTTCCCGTTCTTCTTTTTTTGCTTGTTGGGAGCTTTCCCGTGTAAATAGTTTTATTTTATTTCTTTTCTTTTCTTTGGGGGTCGATAGGAGAAGACCATGATTAAATTGTCGAAGTGGCTCTTATATGCATTATTGTTGATTTAACCAAGAGCCCATATTGCCTTGTCTTCTCCTGTTTATTGAATGCTCGCAGATTCCAGCTTAGTCCAATGCATGTGCACTCTTATTATTATTCACATCGTTCGGTCGTGCAAGTGAAAGGCAATTATGACGATATATGATGGACCGACTGAGATGAGAAAAGCTAGTATGAACTCGAACTCTCTTGTTTTTGTAAATATGATGAGTTCATCGTTCCTGATTCAGCTTATTATGAATAAACATGTTTGCAATGACAATTAGAGATCATAGTTGCTTGTGCCATGCTTGATTAGCTATGAGTTATAATGGTTTACCTTGCGTGCCAACATGCTATTAAAATGGTTGTGATGTGGTATAGTGGGGTGGTATCCTCCTTTGAATGATTTAAGTGACGCGACTTGGCACATGTTCACACATGTAGTTGAAACAAATCAACATAGCCTTCACGATATTTATGTTCATGGTGGATTATATCCTACTCATGCTTGCATCCAATGTTTATTAATTTTAATGCATGTTCATGACTGTTGTCGCTCTCTAGTTGGTCGCTTCCCAGTCTTTTGCTAGCCTTCACTTGTACTAAGCGGGAATACTGCTTGTGCATCCAATCCCTTAAACCCCAAAAGTTATTCCATATGAGTCCACTATACTTTCCTATATGCGGTATCTACCTGCCGTTCCAAGTAAATTTGTATGTGCCAAACTCCAAACCTTCAAATGAAATTATGTTTTGTATGCTCGAATAGCTCATGTATCAACTAGGGCTATCCGTATCTTTCATGCTAGGCGGGTTATTCTCAAGAGGAGTGGACTCCGCTCCTCACTCACGAGAAAATGGCTGGTCACCGGGATGCCCAGTCCCATGCTTTATGCAAACTAAATCAAAATAATTGCAAACAAAACTCCCCCTGGGACTGTTGCTAGTTGGAGACACTCGTTGTTTCGAGCAAGTCATGGATTGATGCTTGTTGGTGGAGGGGGAGTATAAACTTTACCATTCTGTTTGGGAACCGCCTATAATGTGTGTACCATGGAAGATATCGCCATCTCTTGGTTGTTATGGTGACAATGAAAGTATGCCGCTCAAAATATTATTTATCTCTATTTCAAAACCGAGTTCTGGCACCTCTACAAATCCCTGCTTCCCTCTGCGAAGGGCCTATCTATTTACTTTTATGTTGAGTCATCACCCTCTTATTAAAAAGCACTAGCTGGAGAGCGCAGCTGTCATTTGCATCCATTACTATTAGTTTATATTGGGCATGACTATGATTGGATCTCTTTTATCATGAATTACAATGTCTAGTCAGTCCTTGATCTTTAAAGGTGCTCTGCATTTATGTTTTGCGGTCTCAGAAAGGGCTAGCGACATACCATCTTGTTATATCATATTATGATTGTCTTGAGAAAGTGTTGTCATCCGAGATTTATTATTATGGCTCGCTAGTTGATTATGCCATTGATATGAGTAAACATGAGACCTAAGATTTATTGCAAATGTGGTTAGTCATAATCTTTGCTGAAAATTTGAATGATGGCTTTACATATTTACAACAACAAGAGCAAACAGAGTTTGTAAAAGTTTTTCTTTATCACTTTCAGTTTGTCAACTGAATTGCTTGAGGACAAGTAAAGGTTTAAGCTTGGGGGAGTTGATACGTCTCCGTCGTATCTACTTTTCCAAACACTTTTGCCCTTGTTTTGGACTCTAACTTGCAAGATTTGAATGGAACTAACCCGGACTGACGCTGTTTTCAACAGACTTTCCATGGTGTTATTTATGTGCAGAAACAAAAGTTCTCGGAATGAACTGAAACTTCACGGAACGTCTATTTGGAAATAATAAAAAAATCCTTGAAAAAGATTAAGACCAGGGGGCCCACACCCTAGCCACGAGGGCGGGGGGCGCGCCCCCTACCTCGTGGCCCCCCTGGAGCTCCTCCGACCTCAACTCGAACTCTATATATTGTCTTTCGGGGAGGAAAAAACCAGAGAGAAGGATTCATCGCGTTTTACGATACAGAGCCGCAGCCAAGCCCTAAAACCTCTCGGGAGGGCTAATCTGGAGTCCGTTCGGGGCTCCGGAGAGGGGGATTCGTCGCCGTCGTCATCATCAACCATCCTCCATCACCAATTTCATGATGCTCACCGCCGTGCGTGTCTAATTCCATCGTAGGCTTGCTGGACGGTGATGGGTTGGATGAGATCTATCATGTAATCGAGTTAGTTTTGTTAGGGTTTGATCCCTAGTATCCACTATGTTCTGAGATTGATGTTGTTATGACTTTGCTATGCTTAATGCTTGTCACTAGGGCCCGAGTGCCATGATTTCAGATCTGAACCTATTATGTTTTCATGAATATATGTGAGTTCTTGATCCTATCTTGCAAGTCTATAGTCACCTACTATGTGTTATGATCCGGCAACCCCGAAGTGACAATAATCGGGACCACTCCCGGTGATGACCATAGTTTGAGGAGTTCGTGTATTCACTATGTGCTAATGCTTTGCTCCGGTACTCTATTAAAAGGAGGCCTTAATATCCCTTAGTTTCCATTAGGACCCTGCTGGCACGGGAGGGTAGGACAAAAGATGTCATGCAAGTTCTTTTCTATAAGCACATATGACTATATTCGGAATACATGCCTACATTACATTGATGAATTTGAGCTAGTTCTGTGTCACTCTATGTTATGACTGTTACATGATGAACCGCATTCGGCATAATTCTCCATGACCGATCCAATGCCTACGAGCTTTTCACATATTGCCCTTCGCTTATTTACTTTTCCGTTGCTACTGTTACAATCACTACAAAACACCAAAAATATTACTTTTGTTACCGTTACCACTACTATCATATTACTTTGCTACTAAATACTTTGGTGCAGATACTAAGTTATCCAGGTGTGGTTGAATTGACAACTCAAATGCTAATACTTGAGAATATTCTTTGGCTCCCCTTGTGTCGAATCAATAAATTTGGGTTGAATACTCTACCCTCGAAAACTGTTGCGATCCCCTATACTTGTGGGTTATCATGCACCAACGAGCTTTTGGGCCAGCACCGAGCCCGACCGACCGCCATTCATGTATCTGCGGGCGGAACGTCGATGGTGTAGATCCGAGCGGCTATAGGAGCCAGTACGTGCATGCGGCCTTGCGGCCATGCCGGGGCCTTCCAGCCCGTTGCCCGGCCAGTCGATGCCGCGGCGCGGCCTCCCACTGCCGGGCGAGCTCAAGCCCGACCGGATCCGCTCCAAATACAACCGCCGGGTGCACAAAACACGTACACGTGGTTGGGTAGCTCGGGGGCGTCGAGGGAAAGGGGGTTGGGCGAGCGCGCGTCCGAGCTGCACACGCTGGAGTTGGCCTAAGTGAAGTTGCAAGACAACACACGTTTCCCTAGTGGCATGGTGGACCAACCGTGTGGGGGTGCGAAGTTGCTTCGCTCGTGTGGGGGACGGAGGCCATTTGTTTTGTGATGAAAACTTTAGTATTTACTAGAATGTTTTGTTGGAACTAATCTATAATCCAACATGTATCCTCGTTGTCGTTGTGTGTTCATGACTTGTTGTATGTAATGAATGGTACATTTGCATATGCATGTCTAAACTCAATTTATGAATGGTTTTTGACTCACTTCTTGGAGTGTGAGTACCTTAGTATTATAGCCAGCATCCGGTTATATGAAGTTGCCACATCACATAGAGCCAACCTAATATTGGAGTATGCTAGCACAATAGTTAGTTCTAGTTAGATCAACTAGAGCTAGGTGTCGCACAGAGGCCGAGAAATATGGTGATAGCGTGACTGCGTGAGGTGGGCTTGTACGTAGTATGATGTAGGCACAGGGCTTGCCGTGTTTCCTACTACTCCGGTCTAAATGTGAGAAGATTTGGTCGAGTTCTTCCTCCTTTTGCCGACACGTGGGACATCCAGCATCCAGGTCGTGTCATGCAAGAAAATGGAGTGCTAGTTGAAGCCACGTGATGTGCATCTTGGGTTAAACTGTAAATAGAATCTTACTCTTGAGTAACTCCAAAAGCGGCCACCGAAGATCTTTATTGGATTTGTTTTTCATCACCAGCACGTCGAGATGAAAGATGTGCAAGTTTAGTGGATCCTCTTTGCATTTTCACTGGCATGTGGGACCGCATGTGAGCAAACAGACGATGGGCTCCGCGTGCCTGCTGGCTGGCTGAGAAGAGAGAGAAAGCGGAGGGCTGAGCACGGACTCCAGGAAATTTGTTCTACGTAACCAGCAACTCGATATAGGCTCGATATAGTGGGGTGGCATTCACGTCTAGCATTACGGCACACGCCACTCACACGAGTCCCATCTGACACCAATTTTCTTGGAGTCCATGCTACAACCATCTCTTCTCCATCCTGTTTTCTCAGCCATCGCGCGATGGGCGGGGTGGGGGTTTGCCTATAGTCGGTTTGCTCAACTGCGGTCCCACTTGTAAGTGAAAATGCAACACAGTACGCATTCCCCCTTGAGTGGCGTGCCAGACCAACCGTGTGGGGGTGCGACGCGAACACGCCAGGCTTTTCCTTTTGAACTTGTTACTTGTAAAATTTGGAGGTGGTTCTGCTCCATGGCGCGACCGATAGATAGAAATAACGATTTTCCCTAGAGTAATGAGAAGTTTGGTTCTGGCACGGTTCATGCATGGAGTATGTATGAAAATTATGAAGTTGATTCGGAAGGTAAGATAATTACTAGTAGTACCATATACTACTACACGGATTTGACTGAATGATAAAGATACATACGGATCCATCAACGACATCCTCACGCCCTATTGTGTCGGGCCCCCAACTGACGTGTGAGGAGCAACGGCGTTGGCGCGAGCTCAACGTGCTTCTGGACAATGCCTTCCAAGGTTGCCCTGCAGTCCAAGAAGGCCAGCGACCTATCGTCCTCCTCTTGCACGTAGTAGTCCTTGTGGACGATTTGCGCGTAGATGTGGGTGATTATGTTGATGGTGTCTTGCTGCGCCAGGCGCTGCGCGGCGAGCGCGACCTCGAGGTGGACATTCTCCGGCACGACGGCGGGCAGTCGCAGGGCCACCAGTGCGTCGAAGAGGTTTTCACCACAAAGGCCGTTGAGGGTGGCGGGCATCGTAGAGCCTGGGCGCGTGGGCTGGAGGTGTACGTCAGGGTCATCCGCGAGCTTCTTGACGACGGTCAACTTGTCGAGGAAGCCGACGAGGATCTGGTCGAACAAGGAGACGAAGATGTCTTCCAAGCGGCCTCTCGCCCTGGCGGCCTCAAGCACGACCTGGAGACGTTCCTCGGTGCCGGGCAGCAGGCCGGCGTCGTGGACCATCTGGCATAACCGGCTGATGCTCGTGCTCATCGCCTCCATGGGTCTAGCTTCTAGTCAACTGATTTTGCGATTTGAGTGATCACTCTTGCCCTTGGTTAGGGTGCATAGGTGCGCAGGATTTGGTAGATTTGACTGGCGGGGAGCCTTTATATGAGAAGTGCAGACTGTGTTGCATTCACGTGTGTGTTGGCCATCTACTCCTCGGCCCTCTACTACACCTGCCTTTGGCTGTATGACAGGTGGGCGAGCCACTAGTTGGGCCCACCTGTCATAGACCAAAGGTAGGTGCAACAAGTCAATGAAGCTACGTCCCTATGGGACTGAGCTCCGGTGCCTTAACTGCACCTGCCTTTGGCTGCATGACAAGTGGGCCAGCCACCTGTTGGGCCCACCTGTCATACACCTAAAGGCAGGTGCAGTAAGTCAATGAAGCTGCGCCCCCCTCCGTGCCGGTGCAGTATAGTCATCTCACTGGACCTCTAGTTGGGGCCAAACGAGAGAACTTTCATGTTTACTAGTTTATTGGTCCCCCTTGCATTTTGCGCCAAGTTTTGACCTTTGATTTAACTAATAAAATGTTAATGCATGTAGCCAAAAATGTTGTGCTATGTAGTCTCAAGTCATTGGATGCATACGCACCCTAGGTCTCGTATTTGGTGATTTCTTTTTTCGTGGCAAAAAACAGGGAACGAGGTGGGTAGTTAATGCACTGCGCCTAAAAGTTTTGGGATTACTATTTGGTTTTCGTAACGTGACTAATGCACCAGTATGGAGGGAGTACAATAGTAGTCTTTGATTGCAATTTTTTGTTGGTAGCTTACCAAGCTGAGCGCTCGGTGAGTACAATAGTAGTCTGATTGATGGGACTTCATATTTGAGCCATCTACTGGAAGGAAGAAAACAATACACCATGTATTTATTTACAGAGGGAGTAGTATATTTTTTGTGACATGCATTACTAGATATTGCTAGTCAAATACTAAATCCAGACGGATGTGGTAGTACTACTAAATCCAGACGGTGGTGCTAGTACTAGTAGTAGTACTACCAATGTAGTAGTACTGTACTACCCGTTGGTCAAATTATTATGTGCTGCTCCTCACAGTGAAGTGACCAGACCCTACGCCGGAGATGACACCTGAGTGTAGGCGCCATGTTCGGCATACCAAAGTCAGCCTCCCCGTCTGCAGCCACTATCATCATGACTGTAGAGTTAGCCTGCTTACAACTAGTCGTGTTCGACATAATTTCCTGTGCGTAGATGCCCGTGCATTGCACGGAACACCAAGATTGGGGGTGGACGGCGCCGGCAACGGCCATCGCACCAGATTTTTCCATAACCTTCTAGATGTGGTTGGGAGGAAATAAGGCTGATTGTGAGAGACAAGGAGTTGTTTCTAAATAGGGAACAAGTGCAGGCATCTTTTTGCAAAACTGCAGAATTTTGGTTTGTATGTGTCAGATCTAGATCCGACGGCTATTGGTGAAAGATGGCAGGCACAACATCATCACCAACTCAGGACCTCTTTGATTCACAGTATTTTGAAAACACAGGAATAGGACACGACAATATTACAAGTTTCAAACTGATATTACAAATGTTAGGAGTAATGTTGCACCTACGAAGAGGGAATTACTAGGAAGTTTACGTAAGAACTTTCGTTACTTTAGGTGGATGCAACATTATCGTACAAACTAAAATCCACCGCCCTGACAAGTCACTAATGGGCAAATAAATTTTTGAGTCTCTGGCCACTTGATGTTTCAAAAACAAATTCAGCTTCTGCAGAGACTTTGTCATTTAAGATTAGATGCTTGCGGAGATCAGGACGCCATTCATTGTTGCGCCAGAGAATGCGAAACCTCATTACCTTGAGCACACTTGCCTCCAGAACAAAGTACCTGGCCAATTTAATCTTAGATGTGCTGCCTCAGTAGTCGATCAAATCAATTTGTAAGATGGAGATCAAGGCATTCAATGAGATTGTTATAGTGCAACACATTTTTCACTTTCGGGTCTTTTTTTATTTGCAAAAGAAGAGAACATATTAGAGCAGCTGGCTGTATAAGATTGCCGTGTCATCAAAAGGTACCAATATCATTCGCTCATATGATAGGGTTGGCCGGCTAGTGATATTTTTTCACTCTCTCTCTTTCCTCTCATTTACCTAGGAGCACGTGAAGAGCTTGGGCATTTGTTGCCTTCCACTATGTGGCCGATGCCATATTTCTCAAAAGTATGCCACATAATACGCATTGATGTCAAATCAAAAGATTTTGGCACCGCTCTAGCGATGTGAGAGAGTTGGCACCATTGTGCACACAGACCCACATGTATAAACAAATCAATCAAACCAATTACACCAGCCTCCCACTCTCCCAAACAAGTTTTTTTATTGCCTCAGTCCTCTCCCTCTCCCACGCAAGTGTTTTTTCATTGCGCGAGTTAATTTGGCACCGGAGCAAAGTAGGTGATCCAGATTGGGGCACCTGGTGAGCAATGAAGGGGCATCGATTCCAAATGCATCACAAGTGAATTTGGCACCTGTTTTGGCCTACATAGTGGAGGGTCGTTATAGCCCACTTTTGTACTACCTCCTATTTAGTGTAAAATTTTGACCATAGATTTACCTAAGAAAATGCCAATGCATGTCACCAAAAATTATACCATTTGAAATTATGTTCAAATACGAATACAACGATATAATTTTTAGTGACATGCAACAACATTTTGTCAGTTAAATCTATGGTCAAATTTTGATACTACAGAATAGGAAGAGTAAACCAGGACGGAGGTAGTACTTGCTCTTAGGGTAACCATATAGTTGCTAGTCTAAGTTACTTGCCACTATGACTAGCCTAGGCTACTATAGTAGTACAACAACAAAAATGATGCAGGTGATCACGTGAGAAAAAATACTAAAAACATTTCTTTCGGTGTAGTGCGTAGATGCAGTTTTAAACACTACACTTGTCATCATAATTTGGGAAAATTACGAAAAAGTGTGCTACGTTGTGATTACCGTTTACTAATAGGAAAGAAGTTTCACCTCGATGATTAGCTTCTCCATGCATGGAAACCATGTAAGGAATCCAACAACTTGATCCAGATTGGGGCCGATAGATTTTATTGCCAAGATCTTCATTGTGCGCATAAACTGGGCCAAGCTTGTGGGAATCATTTTCTGGATGACAGTCGTAAATACATCAAGAAGAAATTTAAAAATGTGAATTTCAAGAAGACGGAGAAGACGATGAGTGCTGTACCTAAACGATTACGGATCCAATAAAGAGTTCGGAGAATTTGGGAGACGAGTACACCAACACTGTCAATTTTGGCGCGTCAATGACCCTAATTTTTGTTGGACCTTCTAAATCAGATACAAGCAATCTATCAAGGAAAGGCGCATTCTCAATGACCATAATGTGGAACAACTGGAGTGATCTCTTCCCAATTGATGTCTTGTTGCGGGGCCAGCAAGACGCATAAATCCATCGGAGATTCATCGATGCGATGTGGAGGCTAATGAACCCGTGGATCTACTTAAGACGAAGGTACTCAAGCACAGTACAGCTATGGATCAGGTGCTCCATAGCCTTCTTCGAGATGCCAACGTCGAAGAGGTCGAGTTGTTTGAGTTGAGGGAGAAGAAGGGCGGGCGTGACATTAATCTGGGGAAGATAGCAGGAGCTGAAGCTGGCGCGGCGCAGCGTTGGCGTGAGGCGGAGCGCGGACGGCGACAGAGAGCGACATCGTCCAGCTTCAAAGCTGAGCTCCTCGAGCTGATCTAGGGCGGGGGATAAGAACCACACGTCGAACTTGGCTTGGACCTTGCAAATGGTACTGAACATGCAGATGTCAAGCCGTTTGGCTGGTCCAGGGTGCGATGAAAGGATCTTGGAGACCGCGGCCATGCATTTGCAATCCCCGTCGCAGAGGCATCTGTCGACGATGAGGTTGAGGGGGATGCGGCACCAGAGGGGGCGCCACCGCCGGGAGAGCAGGGTAGTCCGCACGGCAGATTTGGTGGGGAGGAGGCCGATGATGACGAGCAGTATGTCGTCGAGGAGGCTACTGATGAACTCCAGGCTCACTGGATGCGGTTTTGGCTCGAGCCTGCCAAAATCGCCATCAGAATCTATTAAGTTTCCTCTGTCTCGAATGCAACGAAAAAATGTATGTTAGTGAACCAATTAATGGCTGAAGCAATGATGGAAATGGTGGAGGAATCAGAGGTGCACATTCGCGCGCAACAACAACTGATCAATATTTTTAGAGACAGTGTATCAAAGCAGCAATAACTTACCCACATGCTTATGGGCGTCATCCGCGCTGAGGTTGTAGATTGTGACGTTGTAGATTGTTAGGTTCTGTTCATTTATTTGCACTGGCATCAATCTTTGATTGCCCAGGGGATGTAATTTCCTGCAATATATGCTGGATGTGCAACGTTTTTCCCTGTATGCCGTACCTTTGCTTGATCGGTTTTGGTCCTGTGCATAATTGCTTGTCGTAATGGGCTCAAATCATCTAATTGGGCCTAAAGACATGTATGAACTTTAGTGAGCCCATTAAGTTAATGGGCCGTTACCAGGCCGAAAGTTAATGGTCGGCCCTGTTACCTCCCGGGTCGTTAACAGGCCAACATCGAAGCAGGCAACAGGTGGGCCCATTTGATTTCACGGGCTGTTAACAGGACGAAACTAAGGTCGGGCTACATATGGTGCAACTATACTGTGGGCCTTTAGCAGGTCGAAAGAGACAACGGGCTCGTATTGGACCATGAAGAGCATGGGCCGCTAAGAGGCCGAAAGTCAGGTCGTACTGTAAATGGCCCAGCTGTTTTGTGGGCCTTTAGCAGGCCAAAAGAGAAATCGGGCTCGTATTGGACCATGAAGAGCATGGGCTGTTAAAAGGCCAAAACTCAGGTCCGACTGCAAATGGCCCAACTCATTTATGGGCCGTCAACACGCTAAAAGAGACACCGGGCCGGAAATTGGTCCAACACTTAAATGGGTCGCTAAAAGCCCGAAAGATGTACATCCTGAAAATTGGCCCATCCCTTGAATGAGCCGTTAACAGCCCGAAACCACATCGGGCCGATATTGAGCCCAAATATATAGCGGGCTGTTAACAGGCTCGAACTGACGATGGGCTGCAATGGTGTTAAATCATTAACGGGCCGTTGACGGGCCGAATTGGCAAATCTTGTATGGGTCGTGGACTTAAATGGACCTGACACAAGTAGGCCTTATATGGGCCGGCCTGCTAATTTTTACTGGGCCGGCCTTTTTCACCGTAATGGGCCACTGTTGGGCCGTGCCACGTATCGACCTGTCCTAGGTGCCTCATGTCCAATGAGTGGATGACATCTGTCCCAACGGTGAGCCGACACGTGGTTCGTCGGCGAATGAGAATTTTACACGTGGAATATCCCCATTGGATCGGGCTGTTAACAGGTTATCGGGTCCTAACCGAAATCCGAAAGCTTAATGGCAACCTGTTATGGTGGATGCCATGTGTCGGTCAACCTTGACGAAAGCACTTCTGTGACGTGCGATTTATCGTCATGGAGGTGACACATCCGTGATGATAATTTTGGTAATGTCAGGGAACACTTCTACGACAACACATGTATGACTATCTTGATTCTATCATAAAATCATCATGGATGTACATGCATGACAGAAAACGTGACCTACTGTGACAAACACGTATCATCACGGAAGTGTATTTTTTTGTAGTGATGTGAGTGTGCTGATGGTAAGACCTTGTGGTCTTTATTTTTTTATAGGTGGTGGAGAAGATGATGGAATAGTCCAAGGAGAACGTCAATGCCAAGAAGGGTGACGCCCTGTCACGGCGCTGCGGTAGTTGCATCTTGTGAACATTTGGCGTTTTGGCAGCACCCTATCTATCCAGTACGAGACGAACTATCTACTCTATATCTATCTATCTATAGCTCACCTTTCTCATCAATCACGTGCATTTAATAGCTATCTAATGCTTTAATACAAGCCTATCTCTTGCATGCAGCAGACTATAAATAGGGGAGCACGACGCACAAGACTGAACCAACACCACAAGCAAGAGCGTACATAGAGACCATAGTGGAGAGATAGGATGGCGTCGGAGATGAGCAAGGACGCAAAGTTCTCCGAGGAAGAAGGCACCTCACACCCGCACATTCTCAAAGGTGAGGAGTAGAAGGCTGCGCTAGCGTGGCTGTCTTCGATCTTTGCGCTGATGCTGGACGAGCTGCAATACTCGGTGTGTGAGGTGGGGCACAATTTTGGGTCCACGAACGTGGACGAGTTCATGAGCAACATATGGAATGTCGAGGAGTTCCAAGCGGCGAATGGAGGTGGCTTGGTGGGCACAGAGGTGTCTCCTGTGGTGGGTGGTGGTGGAAGCAGAGGTGGCGGGGATGCAGGAAGAAGTGGCCTATGCCGGTAGGGGTGCTTCTCCATGCCATCCCCACTATGCTGGAAGACGGTGGAGGAGGTGTGGGCTGAGATCAATAGGGAGCCCGGACCGGTGGATGCCCAGCCTCAGGCTAGTCGTCCCTCACCACAGCTTCTTGTCCAGCCAACGGTGGGGAATGGCAGAAAATCTTTTAGCACAGTGATGCGACCTACTGACAACAAGTCTGCCATTCATTGCTCGTGTCAAGATGCATGCAGGTGGGATCATTTTATTCTCATTTTCTGCTATACACTAGTGTACATCATCAAAATATAGCTAGTGGTCCCCATTATTTGTCTTTGGCATGGATGCCTGGCGGAAATATGACAGTGCTCTTTCTCTCTCTCTCTCTGGTTAAATCAAACCTTTTATTTCACCTTTACTAAATTAAATCATCCCTTTCTTTAACCATAAGTTCCAATTTTAATTTGTTTATATATGAACTCTTGGCGCCAAGGTCTTTTAAAAAAGACCGATCTTGAATACATTCGAACACATTTAAATTTTAATGTTTCACATTCCATATGTGAACCAAACCTATATCACTAGATCTTTTTTAAAACACTATTTCAACATAAATATGTCAAACCATCATATTTTACTAGAAACCTATGACTTTTCGAAACTGATTTTTTGATATGTGTGACAGTATATTACGAAAGAGTGAAAATGTTTTTTTTAAAAACCATGCAATTGAAATATATGTGATTTTTGTGAAACAGACGCGTGAAATGTAACATGTAGGTTCTGAATTGTGAAATAGTCCCTCAGTCCCAAAATTATTGACTCAACTTTACACTAACTTTGTACTGAAGTTAGTACGAAGTTGAGTCACTTATTCTGGGACGAAGGGAGTAGTTACCACAAAAAGTGAAACTGATTTTTGAAAGAGTGAAATATCTTTTTTTATATGTGTAACTAATATAGATGTTATTTTTGTGAAACATCATAGTGAAATGTAAAAATGTAGGTTATGAATTGTGAAATGGTAACCACAAAATGTAAAATTATAATGTATAAATGTGAAACTGATTATTTCAACAGAGTGAAATATGTTTTTTAAAATGTGTAACTAAAATATATGTGATTTTTGTGAAACATGGTAGTGCAATGTGAAAAGTAGGTTCTGAATTGTGAAAATATTAACCACAAATGTGAAATTACAATCTATAAATGTGAAACTGATTATTTGAAAAGAGTGAAATAAGTTTTTATAAAATATGTAATTGAAATATATGTGATTTTCCTAAACCAAGCCAGTCTGAAGCGAAATGTAGGTTCTGAATTATGTGATAGAGTAACTACGGAAATTGAAATTGTATTGTGTCGTTTGTGAAACTGATTGTTTGAACATGGGTAATCATTTGTTTCAAAAGAGTGAAATATGCTATTTGAAAAATGTGCAATTTAATTAGGTGTTTTTTTGTGAAGCAAGCCCGTGAAAACTGAAATGTAGGTTCTGAATTATGCAATAGCCACCACAGAAAAAGAAATTGTAATATATCATTGTGAAATAGATTATTCTGACATGTGAAATATATGTTCAAACTTAAACATGGTTATAAAATATTCAATATTGATCTCATTTTAAAGGTTTTGTGAAAGCACAAGTCCTCCCTGGGTGGTTTTGGTAATTAATGTCAACATATCTCTTGTTGGACTAATAGTTTTATCTAGCATGTTTCAGATAAGTTCAAAAATGGAGTGGCAAGGACAAGAGGATGTGGAACCCCTTCAAAATAATAAGGACAAAGATTGGCAAAAGGTCAAGACTCTTCATTTCTATTTAAGTGACCCAAGATCACATTGAGTCCATAGGAAAGTCAATGCTATTAAACGGGGATGAGGTGTTGCTTAATGGTCTACTTGCTCAAGTGCATAGTCATATTGCTCCAAAACCCTCAACCACTTTCTCCATCCAAATATGTCAAACCCTAAATCCAAACTCGGCCTCACCGATTCTTTCTACCCGGAGCCATTGAGTTTACTTGAAATAGCCACTGCCAGAAACCCTAATGATTCGGTCACACCGATACGGATCTCGGTCTCACCGAGATGTCCTTGCCAGCGCTCTATGATCTATTGCATTTGCTTAGGTCTCACCAAGTTTATTCAATCGGTCTCACCTGGTTGGCTTGACAGATTGTCTGTTGTTTATTGCTTCACTTTGGTCCGACCGAGTTGATGCAATCAGCGCCACAGAGATGATGTTTGTCCTAAGCCCTAGCACATCGGTCCCCGGTTTGTTCTGGTCGGTCCCACAGAGATACCTAATGTTCATATTTTTGAACAGATCGGTCCCACCGAGTTTTATAATCGGTGCCACCGAGATGAGTCAAAAGTGTGTAATGGTTGGATTCCGTGCGGAGGCTATATATACCCCTCCACCCCCTTCTACACCAGAGAGAGAGCCATCAGACCGTGCCTACACTTCTGATGTCTACTATGCAACCTTCTTCTTGTAGACTCGTGTTGGGCCTCCAAGCGCAGAGTTTTGTAGGACAGTAGCAATTTTACCTCAAGTGGATGACCTAAGGTTTATCAATCCGTGGGAGGTGTAGGATGAAGATGGTCTCTCTTAAACAACCTTGCAACCAAATAACAAAGAGTCTCTTGTATCCCCAACACACCCAATACAATGGTAAATTGTATAGGTGCACTAGTTCGGCGAAGATATGGTGATACAAGTCTAATATGGATAGTAGATATAGGTTTTTGTAATATGAAAATATGAAAACAGCAAGGTAGCAAGTGACAAAAGTGAGCAAAAACGGTATTGAAATTCTTGGAAACAAGGCCTAGGGTTCATACTTTCACTAGTGCAAAGTCTCTCAACAATGATAACATAATTGGATCATATAACAATCCTTCAACATGCAAAAAAGAATCACTCCAAAGTTTCTATCGGAGAACGTAGGACGAAAACTGTCGTGGTGGGCGCACGACAGATGCCAAGGGATGGCTAAAGAGAGGAGGAGGCTCGAGGGCACTGGTGGGCTCCAGAGGTGAGGTCGGCATGACCGCGTGAGGGATGCAAGACATACCCAGGTTCGGGGCTCTCCGGAGAGATAACACCCCTAGAGCTGTTTGGAGGAAGTACGGAGTTGCTCCTAGAGCTGTTTGGAGGAAGGAGGAAGACATGCCAAGGCTTAGGCTGCTCCCCCTTTTGGTGTGTGTGTGTGTGTGTTCTACTGATGATCTGATCGCCCGGCGCATGGAGGCCTCCTAGGGGCTTTATAGGTCAACCCCCAGGGTTACAATGGTAATGTTAGAAGGCCGTGGGGTCGGGTTGTTATTGTCCGGGAAGCCGGTGCTGGGACCCGCCGGGTGTGAGGGCTCGCCGGGTTTTCCCGGCGCTGGCCCCGTGCGCTAGGGGCACTGTTTGTCGTCTTGTCGATCATCACGGAGTGGCCAGGTCGAGTCCACTACAGTGGCGCACCGTCAGGTCGCCGGTCCCTGGCGTCCGTGATGACGACAGGTGCACTGTAGCCACGTCGGCCCTGGTGAGCAGGGTAGGTGGGGCACTGTTGCCATGCCTCAGCTGACCAGAGGAGTTGGTGGGGCACTACTATGAAGGAAATATGCCCTAGAGGCAATAATAAAGTAGTTATTTATATTTCCTTATATCATGATAAATGTTTATTATTCATCAAAAGTGAGCTGCTCGAGCTGATCTAGGGCGGGGGATCCGAAGTAGTCGTCAAGCTTGGCTTGGTCCTTGCCGTTGGAACAGAACTTGCCCATTCTAAGGCCTTTGGTTGGGCCAAGGTGACTGCCGAGGATCTTGGAGAACGCATCCAAGCTTTTGTGATAACCATGGCAGACCTCGTGGGTGTTGATGAGGTCGATAGGGCTGGAGTTCCATAGGGGGCGCCACTGCCGGGAAAGGAGGGTTGTCCGCGCCCCATATTTGATTGGGAGGAGGGAGATGATGACTCTCAACATATCATCGGGGAGGCTGCTGATTAAGTCTAGGCCTACTGGAGTCGCTTGCGGTTCTAGCTCGCCCCGCCTCCGCTTGTTGGGCAGCCCCGTTCTCCACCTCCGGAGTCTCCTTGTCAGCGGCGTTTTCTGATAGAAATGGGAGGACAAGGAATATTTAATTAAAACAGGGCAATATAAAAGTTTATTGGTAACTAAAAGTTATTACGTATGAATATAGTAAGATAAGGGAATAACAATTGGTTGCTTAAATACTACACAATTCATTTGACATTGTTGGGTAAGTCAACATATGCAGATAGTTGAAAAGAAAACTTACTTCAAACAAAGTCTGGATGGATGATTTTGTCGGGGAAGTTAGCATATATCTCATGACAAGGCCCTTTTATGTGCAGTGCAATTTTAGTGCCAGCTTTCAGTACATAAAACTTTGCAATTTCATTCCAAAAGCCAATGCCAAAATACGAGTCACCACGTTCATCAAGTCTTACAGCAACAACGATTGTAAATCCATGGTTTGTGTGCAGTATGACATTCGTGGAGCCTTGATGTATGTAAGGGGAAACATTGTGCACTAAATAATCTATTGCGTAGCAAGGGATGTCCTGCAGAAAATGGTAGGATTGTTAAAGAAAATATGGTAACATGCAAATATGGGCCCAAATTGAAAGAACTATACAACAGTTCAAATCGAAGGACAGAAGTCAATAATTAAACAAATAGGGTAAACATGATGTCATGGAAATATGAGAGTAATCAAAAGAACAATACATCATTAATTTGCCTAATATAGAAAGAAGAGGGGAAAATTTCCCTTTGACGTATATGGTGCATGTGGCACCTTTTATCCAATGTAGCAATATTTAGAATATGTTCAGGAAAGTAGGCCATGCCAACCGATTTAGGGCGAGATTGAACATACCACGCACGTGCTCAAGTTATCTGGTACGATGAGATGGAATCTCTTGCAGCGGCCGCCAAGTCCTGAAGTGTCGGCACACTGTATATTCTATGAATGAAAGAAAACCCTCAAATCAGCTCGGATAAAAATGAATTCACGGCGATTTCCGCCGGGTGATTAAAGGAGGCAGATGAACTGGGATAATAGATGAGATAATATCTCGTTAAATTAGTTACCTTGTCGTCCCTGAGAAAGAACCCTCAGTACGGCAGATTCCCCAACCGAGCGGAGCTGGGTCGACCGTGAGCAGCGTCGAGAAAGTCGATGGCGATAGGCGGCGGCAAGTGAAAGTGGCGAAATGCCGTGGGCTTTGCCGGCTGCCTGGCGGCGGCTGCAGGCGTCGAGCTAAGTGTTTACAGCCACGATAGGCGGTGCCATGGCGTAGATGTGGAGGAGCTTGTGCAGGTGTGAATGGGGAACATACCGGAGGGGCCGAGGGGGTGGCGGGCGGGGTGAGAGTTTTTGTGACGTGGGGATGGTGAGGGTTTTCTTTTTTCTTTTTTGAATTGGGTGGTGAGGGTTTTAAGTCCCACAAAGAATTTTGGGGGCGACGGTTTGCTAGAGTGAACTGTGTGTGATTGACGCAGCTGGCAAAATGATAGTCATTGCAAACGGTTCCAATTTTGGGAACCGTGTGTGATTGACGTACTGCCTCCGTCCTGGTTTATTGGTCCCCCGTTGTAATTTTTACCAAAATTTGGCGAAATATTTAACATAGTCAGACATAGATAATAAGCGTGCACGTAAATAAGCATAGTTCAACCATAAGTACATAGTTCAACCGTCATTAAGCATACTCAAGCGTACATAGTTTGATCCGTCCCACATATCATCTCACATGCGGCCGGCACGATCCCGAAGCTTCTCCAGGTACTCGGCGTACGCGTCGTGCGCCACCCTGTGAGAATACTTCTTCTTGAAGGAGCCAACGGCCCGTCCTCTTGCATGCGCCAGAACACTTAGATACGCGTCATGAATCTTGTGGTTGCAAAATGGGCATCCATAGCCGTTGTTCCAGGTCCTAATACGCCTGTTATGCATACCCAGGTCAGCCGAGTGTAGTTTATATGGGACAGTACGGAGTTGCTCCTAGAGTTGTTTGGAGGAAGGAGGAAGACATGCCAAGGCTTAGGCTATTCCCTCTTTTGGTGTGTGTGTGTGTGTGTGTTCTACTGATGATCTGATCACCCGGCGCATGGAGGCCTCCTAGGGGCTTTATAGGTCAACCTCCAGGGTTACAATGGTAATTTTAGAAGGCCGTGGGGTCGGGTTGTTATTGTCCGGGAAGCCGGTGCTGCGACCCGTCGGGTGTCAGGGCTCGCCAGGTTCTCCGGGCGCCGGCCCCGTGCGCCAGGGGCACTGTTTGTCGTCTTGTCGATCATCACGGAGTGGCCGGGTCGAGTCCGCTACAGTGGCGCACCGTCAGGTCGCCGGTCCCTGGCGTCCGCAGTGACGACAGGTGCACTGTAGCCACGCCGGCCCTGGTGAGCAGGGTAGGTGGGGCACTGTTGCCATGCCTCGGCTGACCAGAGGAGTTGGTGGGGCACTACTATGAAGGAAATATTCCCTAGAGGCAATAATAAAGTTGTTATTTATATTTCCTTATATCATGATAAATGTTTATTATTCATGCTAGAATTGTATTAACCGGAAACTTAGTACATGTGTGAATACATAGACAAATAGAGTGTCACTAGTATGCCTCTACTTGACTAGCTCGTTAATCAAAGATGGTTAAGTTTCCCAGCCATAGACATGAGTTGTAATTTGATGAACGAGATCACATCATTAGAGAATGATGTGATTGACTTGACCCATTCCGTTAGCAAAGCACTTGATTGTTTAGTATGATGCTATTGCTTTCTTCATGACTTATACATGTTCCTATGACTATGAGATTATGCAACTCCCGAATACCGGAGGAACACTTTGTGTGCTATCAAATGTCACAACGTAACTGGGTGATTATAAAGATGCTCTACAGGTGTCTCCTATGGTGTTTGTTGAGTTGGCATAGATCAAGATTAGGATTTGCCACTCCGATTGTTGGAGAGGTATCTTTGGGCCCTCTCGGTAATGCACATCACTATAAGCCTTGCAAGCAATGTGAATAATGATTTGGTTGCGGGATGATGCATTACGGAACGAGTAAAGAGACTTGCCGGTAACGAGATTGAACTAGGTATCTGTTATTGAGATACCGACGATCGAATCTCGGGCAAATAACATACCGATGACAAAGGGAACAACGTTGTTGTTATGCGTTTTGACCGATAAAGATCTTCGTAGAATATGTGGGAGCCAATATGAACATCCATGTTCCCTATTGGTTACTGACCGAACACGTGTCTCGGTCTTGTCTACATAGTTCTCGAACCCGCAGGGTCCGCACGCTTAACGTTTGGTGACGATCGGTATTATGAGTTTATGTGTTTTGATGTACCGAAGGTAGTTCGGAGTCCTAGCCTTCTTCACAAGAGGTTGGAGTGGATGAAAAGTTCCGTAAGAAAACTAGTACAGATGAATCCAAAGGAGAAATGCTTATTGATTGTAACCGTATGGATCAAGCAACCAATATGGGGGGGCATGTATGTACTGAAATGCTCCAAAAGAACCTTCAGAAATCGTAGTACATTGTCATTGTAAACTTGGAAAAAGGTCTCAAAAATTGAACTCCCTTATGGTTAACATTTAACAGGAAAGGAACATCACCTTGATATATAGCTTCTCCAGGCACGGAAAGCATCTCAGGAAACTGACAACTTGCTCTAGGTCGGGCCCGATAGATTCTAGTGCCAAGACCTTCACTGTGCGCAGTTTCGGGGTCAAGCTTGTCGGAATCATTTTCTGAATGATAGACGAACAAACATCTTCAAAATTAGAAATAATGTTAATTTTTAGAAGGAGAGGTAGAAGGCGGCTGTTGTAACTAAACGGGTGTGGATCCAATAACAAGTTCAGAGTATTTGTCAGACGAGTAGCCCACCACTGTCAATTTCGGCGCAGAAATGACATTGATTCTTGTTGGACCTTCTTGATCAACTGCAAGTAATCTCTCAAGTGCAGGTGTGTCCTGGATGACCATACCATGGTCCACCTTTTGTGATGTCTTCCTGCCGCACCAGCAACACACATAAATAGTCCGGAGACGAAGGTAGTCAACCCATTGATCGCCTGAAGACGAAGGTACTCGAGTGCAGTACAGCCACGGAGCAGGCGCTCCATGTCACCCTTTGAGAGGCAGACGGCGACGAGCTCGAGGTGCTTCAGTCGTGGTAGAATAAGAGCGCGCGCGTCATTAAGGGGCGGGAAATGGCAGTACCTGAACTTGGCGACGCGCAGCGTGGGCGCGAGGCGGAGTGCGGACGTTGGCGGCGACCGCATATGCCCATCATCAAAAGTGAGATGCTCGAGTTGATCTAGGGCGGGGGATCCGAAGCAGTCGTCAAGCTTGGCTCGGTCCTTGCCGTTGGAACGGAACTTGCCCATTCTAAGGCCTTTGGTTGGGCCAAGGTGACTGCCGAGGATCTTGGAGGACGCATCCAAGCTTTTGCGATAGCCATGGCAGACCTCGTGGGTGTTGATGAGGTCAATAGGGCTGGAGTTCCATAAGGGGCGCCACCGCCGGGAAAGGAGGGTTGTCCGCGCCCCATATTTGATTGGGAGGAGGGAGATGATGACTCTCAACATATCATCGGGGAGGCTGCTGATTAAGTCTAGGCCTGCTGGAGTCGCTTGCGGTTCTAGCTCGCCCCGCCTCCGCTTGTTGGCAGCCCCGTTCTCCACCTCTGGAGTCTCCTTGTCAGCGGCATTTTCTGATAGAAATGGGAGTACAGGGAATATTTAGTTAAAACAGGGCAATAGAAAAGTGTATTGGTAACTAGAAGTTATTACGTATGAATATAGTAAGATAAGGGAATAATAATTGGTTGCTTAAATACTACACAATTCATTTGACATTGCTGGGTAAGTCAACATATGCAGATAGTTGAAAAGAAAACTTACCTCAAACAAAGTCTGGACGGATGATTTTGTCGGGGAAGTTAGCATATATCTCATGACCAGGCCCTTTTATGTGTAGTGCAATTTTAGTGCCAGCTTCAGTACATAAAACCTTGCAATTTCATTCCAAAAGCTAGTGCCAAAATAGGAGTCACCACGTTCATCAAGTCTTACAGCAGCAACGATTGTAAATCCATGGTTTGTGTGCAGTATGACATTCGTGGAGCCTTGATGTATGTAAAGGGAAACATTGTGCACTAAATAATCTGTTGCATAGCGAGGGATGTCCTGCAGAAAATGGTAGGATTGTTAAAGAAAATATGGTAACATGCAAATATGGGCCCAAATTGAAAGAACTATACAGCAGTTGAAATCGAAGGACAAAAGTCTTTAATTAAATAGATAGGGTAAACATGATGTCATGGAAATATGAGAGTAATCGAAAGAACAATACATCATTAATTTGCCTAATATAGAAAGAAGAGGGGAAAATTTCCCTTTGACGTATATGGTGCATGTGGCACCTTTTATCCAAATGTAGCAATATTTAGAATATGTTCAGGAAATTAGGCCATGCCAACCGATTTAGGGTGAGATTGAACATACCGCGCACGTGCTCAAGTTATCTGGTACGATGAGATGGAATCTCTGGCAGCGGTCGCCAAGTCCTGAAGTGTCGGCGCACTGTATATTCTATGAATGAAAGAAAACCCTCAAATCAGCTCGGATAAAAATGAATTCACGGCGATTTCCGCCGGGTGATTAAAGGAGGCAGATGAACTGGGATAATAGATGAGATAATATCTCGTTAAATTAGTTACCTTGTCATCCATGAGAAAGAACCCTCAGTACGGCAGATTC
Source organism: Aegilops tauschii subsp. strangulata (assembly GCF_002575655.3). Classification (NCBI taxonomy): domain Eukaryota; kingdom Viridiplantae; phylum Streptophyta; class Magnoliopsida; order Poales; family Poaceae; genus Aegilops; species Aegilops tauschii. The sequence continues at coordinate 488,146,854 of NC_053037.3, forward strand.
CCCAACCGAGCAGAGTTGGGTCGACCGCGAGCAGCGTCGAGAAAGTCGATGGCGATAGGCGGCGGCAAGTGAAAGTGGCGAAATACCATGGGCTTTGCCGGCAGCCTAGCGGCGGCTGCAGGCGCCAAGCTAATTGTTTACAGCCGCGATAGGCGGTGCCATGGCATAGATGCGGAGGAGCTTGTGCAAGAGTGAATGGGGAACGTACCGGAGGGGCCGAGGGGGTGGCGGGCGGGGTGAGAGTTTTTGTGACATGGGGATGGTGAGGGTTTTCTTTTTTCTTTTTTGAATTGGGTGGTGAGGGTTTTCTGTCCCACAAAGAATTTTGGGGGCGACGGTTTGCTAGAGTGAACCGTGTGTGATTGACGCAGCAGGCAAAATGATAGTCATTGCAAAACGGTTCCAATTTTGGGAACCGTGTGTGATTGACGTACTGCCTCTGTCCTGGTTTATTGGTCCCCCGTTGTAATTTTTACCAAAATTTGGCGAAATATTTAACATACTCAGACATAGATAATAAGCGTACACGTAATAGTTCAACCGTCATTAAGCATACTCAAGCGTACATAGTTCGATCCGTCCCACATATCATCTCACATGCGGCCGGCACGATCCCGAAGGTTCTCCAGGTACTCGGCGTACGCGTCATGCGCCACCCTCTGAGAATACTTCTTCTTGAAGGAGCCAACAGCCCGTCCTCTTGCATGCGCCAGAACACTTAGATACGCGTCATGAATCTTGTGGTTGCAAAATGGGCATCCATAGCCGTTGTTCCAGGTCCTAATACGCCTGTTATGCATTCCGGCATAAAGCTCCCTCAGGATTCGCCTCTTGTACGTCCTCTGGGCATCTTCATCCTCGCTGTCCACATCGTCAGACAGCACCTATACATATAGTAAAACAAATTTGGCATCAAATCACTGATTACATGCCGTGAAGTAGGATTAGGAATTTATGGCTATTTATTTATACATATTCAGAGATTATGGTTCGATTTTTAAGCACAGTTGTCTATGTACAGACCAATCTTGAAGAAAATAATGGCACAAACATATGTAGGTCATTCAAAATCAATTGTCAAGTCCTGGCTAGGAATTATTAGCACGAACACTAACCCTAGTCGGATTACTAGCATAAATCATTTGCACAGATGAAACAACTAATCACTTATCACCTGTACCATTCAAACAATAAATACACTACATGGATCTAACGAAACTTACTCAGATTTCATGGATTGGGAGAACATAACCACAGGATTTCTATTCCAAAAAGGGGGAGGCAGGAGTAACCAGAGAAACCCTATGATCTATTTGACACATAAATAGGTATAGATGACTAACCAGCTGTCCGTCGTCGTCAAAGTCGTCGCCGGAGTGGTCGTCAGAGTCGTCGCCGGAGTGGTCGCTGGAGTTGGTGTGGAACTCTGCCTCCGGCTGTCGAAGCTCGACGCCGTCGACGATGTCAGGGTGCAGTGATAACTCGCCGGAGGTGACGGCAACCTCTGTCACCATCTCGACGCCATGCTCTGGTGCTTTAGCAGCCCGGCATCGCCACTCCCTCCGATGGGGCGCTTGTGCGGCATCCTCATACACTGACGGCTTTGAGGACTGATAGCGGCGTCGAGGATGCAAGTGGAGAGAGAGGATTGTGTGTGCGTAGCGAGGATGGGGGGTGTGGCCGCTCGGGCGCACCATTAATATGGAGTAGTGGGAGTTGTGGGAGAGAGGTGGGCGGCGGTCAAACCGATGGCACGCCTCCTAGTGAGCCTGCGCACTAGACTGTTGGCATGCATACCAAAGTTTCACATAGCTACTCGCACGCCTCCCGATGAGACTGCACAGCGAGCACGCCTCCGCAATTCACACACCTGCACGCACGCCTCCCCGTCTGCCTGCACGGCGGACTGCTCGCATGCATCCCGTCAACTCACACCTGCTCGCACGCCACACGGGTCGCGCGGCGGCACATATATTGTTTTTCTATTTGGATGATTAATGCTGCCGCTTTATTGCTTAACCGAAGCATGGCACGTATCCATTGTTTGTCTAACGCTCACGGTTTGAATAAATAATCCGTTTGGGATATTCGTTCCCAATTATTAATAATCTCCCGTCTGTAATTAGATAAAGATTACATCAAACACTACAAAAAAAGACACATCCGTGACATTTTGGGCCGAACGAAATTTTCTCTGTCATACTTATGACACTTCTATGACGATAATTGTGACAAAACCCGGTATCATCATAGATGTGGTGGGCTCCTACTTCTATGACAAAAAATAATGACAGAAAATGGGCTTTTCGTCCTGGGGGGGGGGGGGCGGAGATGCAGCTGGATGACATTCTTTGGGCCGTCCATGATGGAAAAAACCGTGGTAGAAGCGAGGGCGAGGTAAATATCAGGGTGTTCCTGGTTACGGTGGGTGGTCGGGGCCGCACGATGCACGGAGGTTTGCGCTTTTCTCTCGTACACGCATGTGCGTGGGTGCGAGGCGTTGGGTTCTAGCTGAACCCGAGCGAGGCGTTCGCCTACTGAACCCGAGTGATTGCACTGCAGGCTACGCGTTACTGAACCCGAGCGATCGATCGATGACTGTTAACTGAACCCGATCGAGCGATTCCTTCGCTACTGCTGCTAACTGAAGCCGATCGATGCTGCCTGTGGATGAACAGTGAGTGTTGCTGGGGGGTTTGGATGAACAGTTCCCAGTGGGGGTGGATGAACAGGACCCCGTGGTGTTGCCTCTCGATGAGCAGGACCCCGATTGATCGAGCCGGTTGGGGCTGGATGAACAGGACCCCGTGGAGGGCTGGATGAACAGGACGACCCCCGTGGAGGGCTGGATGAACAGTATATGGTGGAGGGCTGGATGAACAGTAGCCCGTGGAGGGGTGGTTGAACAGGAGCCCGTGGAGAGGGCTGGTTGAACAGTAGCCGGTGGAGTAGCGCACGGTGGAGGCTGGATGAACAGGAGCCCGTGGATGAACAGTCGCAGGTGGAGGCTGGAGGAGGTCGACGGTGGATGAACAGTAGCCCATGGAGGCTGGCGGGGGTCGACGGTGGAGATGAACAGTATCCCGTGGAGTCCCGTTTTGTGGTACGCCACACCCTACCGATGAACCGGACCCCCGTTTAGACCGTAGCGCTCCAACACAAGTCTGTTTCTTCCGTTTTGCTGTACGCTGATACGTCTCTATCGTATCTACTTTTCCAAACACTTTTGCCCTTGTTTTGGACTCTAACTTGCATGATTTGAATGGAACTAACCCGGACTGACGCTGTTTTCAGCAGAATTGCCATGGTGTTATTTATGTGCAGAAACAAAAGTTCTCGGAATGACCTGAAACTCCACGGAACTTATTTTTTGTAAAATATTAAAAATACTAGAAAAAGAATCCACGTCAGGGGGCCCACCACCTGTCCACGAGGGTGGGGGCACGCCCCCTGCCTTGTGGCCCCCCTGACGCTCCACCGACCTCAACTCCAACTCCATATATTCGTGTTCGAGGAGAAAAAAATCAAAGAGAAGGATTCATTGCGTTTTACGATACGGAGCCGCCGCCAAGCCCTAAAACCTCTCGGGTGGGCTGATCTGGAGTCCGTTCGGGGCTCCGGAGAGGGGAATCCGTCGCCGTCGTCATCATCAACCATCCTCCATCACCAATTTCATGATGCTCACCGCCGTGCGTGAGTAATTCCATCGTAGGCTTGCTGGACGGTGATGGGTTGGATGAGATTTATCATGTAATCGAGTTAGTTTTGTTAGGGTTTATCCATAGTATCCACTATGTTCTGAGATTGATGTTGCTATGACTTTGCTATGCTTAATGCTTGTCCCTAGGGCCCGAGTGCCATGATTTCAGATCTGAACCTATTATGTTTTCATGAATATATGTGAGTTCTTGATCCTATCTTGCCAGTCTATAGTCACCTACTATGTGTTATGATCCGGCAACCCCGAAGTGACAATAATCGGGACCACTCCCGGTGATGACCGTAGTTTGTGGAGTTCATGTATTCACTATGTGTTAATGCTTTGGTCTGGTACTCTATTAAAAGGAGGCCTTAATATCCCTTAGTTTCCATTTGGACCCCGCTGCCACGGGAGGGTAGGACAAAAGATGTCATGCAATTTCTTTTCCATAAGCACGTATGACTATATTTGGAATACATGCCTACATTACATTGATGAATTGGAGCTAGCTCTGTGTCACCCTATGTTATGACTGTGACATGATGAACCACATCCGGCATAATTCTCCATCACCGATCCAATGCCTACGAGCTTTTCACATATTGTTCTCCGCTTATTTACTTTTCCATTGCTACTGTTACAATCACTACAAAACCCAAAAATATTACTTTTGCTACCGTTACTGTTACTTCCATATTACTTTGCTACTAAATACTTTGCTGCAGATACTAAGTTATCCAGGTGTGGTTGAATTGACAACTCAACTGCTAATACTTGAGAATATTCTTTGGCTCCCCTTGTGTCGAATCAATAAATTTGGGTTGAATACTCTACCCTCAAAAACTGTTGCGATCACCTATACTTGTGGGTTATCAAGACTATTTTCTGGCGCCGTTGCCGGGGAGCATAACTCTATTCTTTGAGTCACTTGGGATTTATATCTGCTGGTCACTAGGAAGAACTTGAAAGACGCAAAAACAACAATTTAGCCCTCAACTACGAGGGGAGGTAAGGAACTGCCATCTAGCTCTGCACTTGATTCACCTTCTGTTTTGAGTAAGCTTGCGACACCTAAACCTACTTCTGCTATTCATTCTGATATGTCGCATGTTATTGATGATGCCACTTCTGCTATGCATGATACTTATGATGAAACTACTTCTATGCTTGATACTACTGTGCCACTTGGTGAATTTCTTGATGAAATACTTGCTAGGGCTAGAGAGAATGAAATTATTGAAACGGATACTATTGAAGATAGTGATGATGAAGACTATCTCCCCCTAATAAATATGAATTGCCTGTTGTGCCTGAGGGTTATGTTCTGTATGAAGAATCCGCTAGAGCTATTCTTGCTTGCAATGACAGAAGTGATCTTAAGAAGTTATTAGCTAAATGGAAGCAGCAATCTCTTAATGCTAGAATGAAACCTGACCCTGCTTTTTCTACTTCACCTATCTGTGTTACTGATAAGGATTATGAATTCACTGTTGATCCTGATATAGTTACTTTCGTTGAATCTGGTCCTTTTTATGGCTATGAATCTGAAACTGTAGTGGCACATCTTACTAAATTAAATGATATAGCCACCCTGTTCACTAATGATGAGAGAACTCGCTACTTTTACATCCTTAAAATATTTCCGTTCTCATTAAAGGGTGACGCTAATATATGGTTTAATTCTCTTGATCCCGGTTGTGTGCGTAGTCCCCAGGATATGATTAATTACTTTTCCGCTAAATATTTCCCTGCTCATAAGAAACAAGCTGCTTTAAGGGATATATATAATTTTGTGCAAATTGAAGAAGAGAGTCTCCCACAAGCTTGGGGGAGGCTTCTCCAATTACTTAATGCTTTGCCTAATCATCCTCTCAAGAAAAATGAAATACTTGATATCTTTTATAATGGACTAACCGATGCTTGCAGAGATTACCTGGATAGTTGTGCTGGTTCTGTTTTCAGGGAAGGAACACCGGATGAAGCTGAAATCTTATTGAATAATATGTTGACAAATGAAAATAATTGGACACTTCCTGAGCCAACTCCTGAGCCTATTCCTAAACCAACTCCGAAGAAGAGGGGTGTTCTATTTCTCAGTCCTGAAGATATGCAAGAGGCAAAGAAATCTATGAAAGAAAAGGGTATTAAAGCTGAAGATGTTAAGAATTTACATCCTATTGAAGAAATACATGGTCTTAATTTACCATCTGTTGAGGAAATATATGGTCTTAATTCATCACCTATTGAAGAAACTCATTGTCTTGATAACCCAACACAGGTAGTAAAGGTAAACTCTCTCTATAGATTTGATGAAGGTGATATTCCTCACTATAAGTCTGCTAGACTATGTTTAGAAGAGTTTGATAATTTCATTGCTAAACAAGAAAACTTTAATGCTTATTTTGGTAGACAATTGAAATATAATTCTGATACGCTTGAATACTTGGGTGATTATATGTCTAGAGTTAAAGGTGAACTTAAACTCATTTGTAAACATGCATCTATGGTTACCACTCAAGTAGAACAAGTACTTAAAGCTCAAAAATGATTTGCTCAATGAAATGAATAATAAGAATAATGACTGTGCTGTTAGAGTAGCTACTAGAACTGGTAAAATGAGTCAGGAACCTTTGTATCCTGAAGGCCACCCTCAGAGAATTGAACAAGATTCTCAGAGAAATAATATTGATGCACCTAGTCCTTCTGAAAGGAAGAAAAAGAAAAATGATAGGACTTTGCATGCTTCTAGTGAACCTATTGCTGAACCACCTGAGAATCCTAATGATATTTCTATTTCTGATGCTGAAACACAATCTGGAAATGAACATGAAACTAGTGATAATATTAATGATGATGTTCATGTTGATGCTCAACCTAGCAATGATAATGATGTAGAAATTGAACCTGCTGTTGATCTTGATAACCCACAATCAAAGAATCAACGTTATGATAAGAGAGACTTTGTTGCTAGGAAGCACGGTAAAGAAAGAGAACCATGGGTCAGAAACCCATGCCTTTCCCCCCAAACCATCCAAGAAAAAGGATGATGAGGATTTTGAGCGCTTTGCTGAAATGACTAGACCTATCTTTTTGCGTATGCGATTGACTGATATACTCAAAATGAATCCTTATGCTAATATATGAAAGACATTGTCACTAATAAAAGAAAGATACCGGAAACTGAAACTTCCACCATGCTTGCTAATTACACTTTTAAGGGTGGAATACCTAAGAAACTGGGAGATCCAGGAGTACCCACTATACCATGCTCCATTAAAAGAAACTATGTTAGAACTGCTTTATGTGATCTTGGAGCCGGTGTTAGTGTTATGCCCCTCTCTTTATATCGTAGGCTTGATTTGAATAAGTTGACACCTACTAAAATATCTTTGCAAATGGCTGATAAATCAACTGCTATACCTGTCGGTATTTGTGAGGATGTGCCTGTTGTGGTTGCAAACGTTACTATTTTAACGCACTTTGTTATTCTTGATATTCCCAGGACGATAGTATGTCTATTATTCTTGGAAGACTTTTTTCGAATACTGCAGGAGCTGTTATCGATTGCAACAAAGGCAATGTCACTCTTCATGTTGATGGCAATGAGCATACGGTACACTTTCCGAGGAAACAACCTCAAATTCATAGTATCAACTCTATTGGAAAAATTCCATCGATTATTTTTGGAGGTTTTGAATTTCCTCTTCCTATTGTCAAAAAGAGATATGATATTCTTATTATTGGGGATGTGCATATCCCCGTTGAGTAACATAGTGTTATTCGAAACTTCTCCGGTTCCATGTTATTCGGAATGAGTTTGTTAACAAGACTTGATCAACCTTGTTAGTGGATTCCTTTTGATGAGCATGAGATGGATGAAGTTAGAAAGCACACCCTTCTGTACCCTCCTTTTACTTTCTGTTATTTAGTTGAAATAAAGCAAAAATAGTATTTTTCTGTCTGTTTTCTAAATTATCCGTGCAATATAAAAATACCCCGAAAATAAAAGTTCTCCAAATGCCCTGAAACTAAAATATGATTTTTTCTGGAATATTTGAGAATATCTCGCATTGAGAACACAGCAGGGGGAGCAAGCACCTGGCCATGAGGGTCCAGGGCGCGCCCACCCCTACAGGGCGCGCCTACTGCTTCGTGGGCCCATTGTGGCTCCCCTCCACTTATTCCTGCACCCGCACACTTCTTCTTCCTCCAAAAAAAATCACCATCCAGCTCAAGCACGAGTTCTACCTCATTTTGCTGCAATTTTCGATCTCCTTGCTCAAAGCACCTCTCACAAAACTGGTTTAGGGGATTGTTCCTTGGTATGTGACTCCTCCATTGGTCAACTTAGTTTTTGTTCTAGTGCTTTATTCATTGTAAATTTGTGCTACCTAGGTGACCATGTTCTTGAGCTTGCATGCCAAATTTATATGGTTCCAAGTAGTTCTAATGCATGATATAAGCTCTAGGCACTTGTAGGAGTAGTTGCTATCAACTTTGTTGAGCTTGGTTTACTTTTATTTGAAGTTACTAAAATTTTCAGAATTTTCTCAGAGGAAGAAATATGTGAAGGAAAATGTACCATGGTGGTCCTTCAAGGAAGCAAGGACCCAGGCTCGCAATGCGCGATGTCGATGATGACCCACCAAGGAACACTCCAGTACGGCCTTGCGAATGGCCTTCAGAAGGCTTTATGCATCGAGCAGGAATCAAGGAAGAATTTAACGCGTATTTGCGTAACACTGATCTTGTGAGCTTCGAGGGAGAAAAGTGCCGCCAGTACCACTATCTCACTAGTTCATTTGTGAGGAGGTTTGAATATTCATCTTCACGTAATTCTCAAACTGTCCTATTTGATCTCTATGAAAAATCTTACACTATGGACTTATAGGATTTTACCAATGCTTGCAAACTTCCACAATGGGGTAGTACTAGTGAACCTCGCAAATCTGAATTTAGAGAATTTCTTGCTAGTATAACTGTGGGGGAATCTAGAGACATAACACAAGCTACAATAGGGAGTATTCATTTTCCTGCTATACATTATTTTGCTCTCTTCATAGGTACGTGCATAAATGGTAAGGATGAAGCATGTCACATATGTGTCCCTGACCTCAGTATTCTTAGGAGTGCTGTGTTAGGAGATAAATCTTATAATTTGGGAGCTATTGTTGCACACAGGTTGCATAATAATAAAATTAATGGAGATTTCTTTGTTGGAATTTATGCAACCCGCTTAGCTGATTTTCTTGGTGTAACCATACGTGATGATGATATTGAATTGCCTCCTACTTATCTAGACTTTAATGCTATGGTTCACCATCAGTTTGTTGAGAGGAATGAACCGCCTCTCCAGTACCGACTAATCTTTGACAGGCGTCACGCTGTCAATATTGTTCTCCCTGCTCCCGCTTTCTTTGACTTTCAGGGAAAAGGGAGACATTACATAACCAGAGAGGAGGCGGAGGAGTATAAGAGGAGGGCCGAGATAGCTTCCTCCCAGCTGCAGCACACGATGCAACGACCGCTGCATCTCAGTACGACCCCAACTACAACTATGGATATCCGCCAGGCCATCCGTGGCAATAAACCAACTTAGGCCAAAAGCCTAAGCTTGGGGGAGTACATATTTCTCACCGACATTACATTCATGTGCACATACTCATTGCTAGATGTCGGTGCTCATACTTTTTCACTGTAATATCCATGCTAGTTTATTTTGTTTTCCTGCTTTCTTCTTGTGTGTTTGAAAAACCTTAAGAAAAACAAAACAAAATTAGTGTAGCTTTAAGCTAGTTTACTTTTCTGGCTGTAGTAGTAATAATTAAAAGAAAACCCAAAAAGATTTCCCGTTCTTCTTTTGCTTGTTGGGAGCTTTCCCGTGTAAATAGCTTTATTTCTTTTCTTTTCTTTGGGGGTCGATAGGAGAAGACCATAATGAAATTGTTGAAGTGGCTCTTATATGCATTATTGTTGATCTAACCAAGAGCCCATATTGCCTTGTCTTCTCCTGCTTATTTAATGCTCGCAGATTCCAGCTTAGTCCAATGCACATGCACTCTTATTATTATTCACATCGTTCGGTCGTGAAAGTGAAAGGCAGTTATGACGATATATGATGGACTGACTGAGATGAGAAAAGCTGGTATGAACTCGACCTCTCTTGTTTTTGTAAATATGACTAGTTCATCATTCCTGATTCAGCCTATTATGAATAAACATGTTTGCAATGACAATTAGAGATTATAGTTGCTTGTGCCATGCTTGATTAGCTATGAGTTATAATGGTTTACCTTGCGTGCCAACATGCTATTAAAATGGTTGTGATGTGGTATAGTGGGGTGGTATCCTTCTTTGAATGATTTAAGTGACTTGACGTGGCACATGTTCACGCATGTAGTTGAAACAAATCAACATAGCCTTCACGATATTTATGTTCATGGTGGATTATATCCTACTCATGCTTGCACTCAATGTTTATTAATTTTAATGCATGTTCATGACTGTTGTCGCTCTCTAGTTGGTCGCTTCCCAGTCTTTTGCTAGCCTTCACTTGTACTAAGCGGGAATACTGCTTGTGCATCCAATCCCTTAAACCCCAAAGTTATTCCATATGAGTCCACTATACCTTCCTATATGCGGTATCTACCTGCCGTCCAAGTAAATTTGTATGTGCCAAACTCTAAACCTTCAAATGAAATTATGTTTTGTATGCTCGAATAGCTCATGTATCAACTAGGGCTGTCTGTATCTTCCATGCTAGGCGGGTTATTCTCAAGAGGAGTGGACTCCGATCCTCACTCAGGAGAAAATGGATGGTCACCGGGATGCCCAGTCCCATGCTTTATGCAAACTAAAACAAAATAATTGCAAACAAAACTCCCCCTGGGACTGTTGCTAGTTGGAGGCACTCGTTGTTTCGAGCAAGCCATGGATTGATGCTTGTTGGTGGACGGGGAGTATAAACTTTACCATTTTGTTTGGGAACCGCCTATAATGTGTGTAGCATGGAAGATATCGCCATCTCTTGGTTGTCATGTTGACAATGAAAGTATGCCGCTCAAAATATTATTTATCTCTATTTCAAAACCGAGCTCTGGCACCTCTACAAATCCCTGCTTCCCTCTGCGAAGAGCCTATCTATTTACTTTTATGTTGAGTCATCACCCTCTTATTAAAAAGCACCAGCTGGAGAGCACTGCTATCATTTGCATCCATTATTATTAATTTATATTGGGTATGACTATGATGTGATCTCATTTACCATGAATTACAATGTCTAGTCAGTCCTTGATCTTTAAAGGTGCTCTGCATTTATATTTTGCGGTCTCAGAAAGGGCTAGGGAGATACCATCTTGTTATATCATATTATGATTGTTTTGAGAAAGTGTTGTCATCCGAGATTTATTATTATTTCTCGCTAGTTGATTATGCCATTGATATGAGTAAACATGAGACCTAAGAGTTATTGTGAATGTGGTTAGTCATAATCTTTGCTGAAAACTTGAATGCTGGCTTTACATATTTACAACAACAAGAGCAAACAAAGTTTGTAGAAGTTTTTCTTTATCACTTTCAGTTTATCAACTGAATTGCTTGAGGACAAGCAAAGGTTTATGCTTGGGGGAGTTGATACGTCTCCGTCGTATCTACTTTTCCAAACACTTTTGCCCTTGTTTTGGACTCTAACTTGCATGATTTGAATGGAACTAACCCAGACTGACGCTGTTTTCAGCAGAATTGCCATGGTGTTATTTATGTGCAGAAACAAAAGTTCTCGGAATGACCTGAAACTCGACGGAACTTATTTTTGGAAAATATTAAAAATACTGGAAGAAGAATCCACGTCAGGGGGCCCACCACCTGTCCACAAGGGTGGGGGGCGCGCCCCCTGCCTCGTGGCCCCCCTGACGCTCCACCGACCTCAACTCCAACTCCATATATTCGTGTTCGGGGAGAAAAAATAGAGAGAAGGATTCATCGCGTTTTACGATACGGAGCCGCCGCCAAGCCCTAAAACCTCTCGGGAGGGCTGATCTGGAGTCCGTTCGGGGCTCCGGAGAGGGGAATCTGTCGCCGTCGTCATCATCAACCATCCTCCATCACCAATTTCATGATGCTCACCGCCGTGCGTGAGTAATTCCATCGTAGGCTTGCTGGACGGTGATCGGTTGGATGAGATTTATCATGTAATTGAGTTAGTTTTGTTAGGGTTTCATCCCTAGTATCCACTATGTTCTGAGATTGATGTTGCTATGACTTTGCTATGCTTAATGCTTGTCACTAGGGCCCGAGTGCCATGATTTCAGATCTGAACCTATTATGTTTTCATGAATATATGTGAGTTCTTGATCCTGTCTTGTAGGTCTATAGTCACCTACTATGTGTTATGATCCGGCAACCCCGAAGTGACAATAATCGGGACCACTCCCGGTGATGACCGTAGTTTGAGGAGTTCATGTATTCACTATGTGTTAATGCTTTGGTCCGGTACTCTATTAAAAAGAGGCCTTAATATCCCTTAGTTTCCATTAGGACCCCGCTACCACGGGAGGGTTGGACAAAAGATGTCATGCAAGTTCTTTTCCATAAGCACGTATGACTATATTCGGAATACATGCCTACATTACATTGATGAATTGGAGCTAGTTCTGTGTCACCCTATGTTATGACTGTTACATGATGAACCGCATCTGGCATAATTCTCCATCACCGATCCAATGCCTACGAGCTTTTCACATATTGTTCTCCGCTTATTTACTTTTCCGTTGCTACTGTTACAATCACTACAAAACCCAAAAATATTACTTTTGCTACCGTTACCGTTACTTCCATATTACTTTGCTACTAAATACTTTGCTGCAGATACTAAGTTATCCAGGTGTGGTTGAATTGACAACTCAACTGCTAATACTTGAGAATATTCTTTGGCTCCCCTTGTGTCGAATCAATAAATTTGGGTTGAATACTCTACCCTCGAAAACTGTTGCGATCCCCTATACTTGTGGGTTATCATACGCCACACCCCTCCCGATCAACAGGACCCCGTTTCAATCGTAGGAGGTCCAACACAAGTCTGTTTCCTCCGTTTTGCACTACGCCAGACCCCTCCCGTTGAACAGGATCCCGTTTTGAACGTGGCCGGTCGAACACAAGGCCATTTCCTCCGTTCTGCGGTACGCCAGGCCTCGTTTCCATCGCCTGTTTCGTCCAAGCCCTCCCGATGTACACGACGACGCATTTCGTTCCGACCCAGCCGGTTGGCTCCCCATGAAAACGACGACGACACTGTTTCTCCATTCCAACCCAGCCATGTACACGAGCCCTGACCGTATGTATGCGCGAGTAGGCGTTCGAGACCCCGCCCGTATGTACGTACATGGTCGTATTTTCTTTCTTGCACACTGGCCGCTGTATGTACGTATACATGCTACATGCGCGCCTCTAGTACGACACGTGCGCGCTCTACATCGACCAGTATGTACGTACACGTTCACGACCAGAATGACAACGCTACGTACGCTTCGACCAGGTGGGTCCCGACTGTCAGGCACTTCCTTGCGTGCGAAGATATAGCTGGTGGGTCCCAGCAGTCAGGGGGGCGAATAGTTTTTTTGCCTGGACGCTCTTCCTTGTGTGCGAAGATGTAGCTGGTGGGTCCCAGCAGTTAGGGGGAAATGTTTTTTTCGCGAAATACGGTGGCCCGTCCGGTGGGTCCCCGCTGTCAGGTGCAGGAATAATTATTTTGCGCGTAATAAGGAGGCACTTCCTTGTGGCTGCTGTGGACCCAGCTGTCAGCCTCTCCACGTACAGTACTTTTCTGATGGAAGTCAGTCGTTGACCACATTGACCACGCCACGCCGAGAGCTCCAAGGCGATGGATGCCGGCGAGGCCTAGGAACGAGATGACGTGGGGCCCGGGAAGACGAGGCAGTGGATGCCCACACGGAGAGGAGTACGAGGGTTCACTGGTTCGGCTACGGTGTGAGGCTGTCATCGCCACAGAATAACAGGGGGTGTGGGTGAGTAGAGGGATGGCCTGGCCAGCAGAGGGAGTAGTAGGGGCGGTGAGGCCTCCGCGGCATCACAACCGACCACGGGAGGCAGGAGCACGCGGCATGGCCGGCGCTAGTTTGGGCGGCTGGAGCAAGAAGACCAGAGGTTGAAGAAGCACTACGACCGTTGGATGGACATCGTACGGTCACTGGAGCTAGAATCATTCATATATTGAGTAAGTTGACAAAGCCCTCCGTCCCCGTCAACTTAGTAGGCCCACAAGTCAGCCTCCCACTATGGTGGGTCCCAGCTGGCAGGGGGGTATTCATTTTTCTGTGCGCAATAAGGAGGCACTTCCTTGCGTGCGAAGATATAGTTGGTGGGTCCGACCTTTCAGCGGAGGGAACGTTTTTTTGTGAAATACAAAGGCCCTTCCGGTGGGTCCCAGATGTCAGGTGAAGGAATATTTATTTTGCACATAATAAGGAGGCATTTCCTTGTGTGTTGACGTGGACCCAGCTGTCAGCCTCTCCACGTACAGTCCACTTCCGATGGATGTCGTTCGTTGACCACGTTGACCATGCCGCGCCGAGAGCACCAGGGTGGTGGACGACGGCGAGGCCTACGAAGGGAACGACACGGAGCCGGGGAAGACACGACAGTGGCTGCCCACGCGGTGGAGAGTATCAGGGTTGACTGGTTCGGCTGCCATCGCCGGAAAATAACAGGAGGTGTGGGTTAGTAGAGGGATAGACAGGCCAGGGATGCGAGTATATGATGGGGATGTGAGGCCTGCCCGGCAGCACAGCCGGCCATGGGAGGCGGGAGCAGGCGGTTCTGACGGCGCTGGTTTGGGCGGCTGGGGCAGGAAGATCAGAGACTGAAGAAGCACCATTGCCATTAGATTGACATCTAACGGTCTGACGGTGGTAGAGTCGATTGTTGACTAAGTTTCTTTTTTGAGAAACCTTGTGTATGGACCAACTTAGTAGGCCCACAAGTCAGCGTCCAAATCTGTGGCAGACAACATAGAGCCCATTTGCTATTTTTTAATAATTTGCAGCCCATTTGCTAATTCTTAAGTAATTTATTACAACCCATTTTCTCCCCAGGACCATGGTCAAAAAGTTCAACCTTATTTTGCATATTTTGGTGGAGTCCAAACTTTTGTAATCCCAAAATGATAAACATATTTTAAGAAGTTATTGATTTGCCAAAAAATCGTTTTGTTTTTGTAAGCAAATAAGACGTGGGACAATTGAGTTGGTTTAAGGGAAAACCAGTGGTAAAAAAATCAGGGCTGGGAGGGAAAACAACAACAAAAATAAGCATGTAAATATGAAAAGGGAATTTTATGTATTTTCAATATAATGATACGTGTATATGAACTAGTAAAACAATAGGTAGAGATTAGAAAATGGATGTAGGACATGCGTTTCAAGAGGAAAATAGAACCGGGCTGTGTGATTGATTCAGTAAAAAACTGCCTGCGGATGTTGTAAGACAAAATATAACTAACGCTGGCGGGCCAGAGGCCAGTAGGTACCTCCTGGATCTTTGTGCCCCATTGTCGTCATGGGCTGGGCCTGTTGAAAACAAAACCAAGCCTGGGCAGTCTACAGCCCAGTTGAAACTTGCTCGACCTGAAAAAACAATATACGTGCTCAATAAACGAGAGAATTTTGCAAGTACAGACTGATAACTGGGATACAGCAGGGATATTGTTTTTTCATCGTGATAATAAGTGCATGCACTTGTTTCGAAAAATTTGGAGAACTAGGAATTCGAACGGTAGGTGCTTATGCTACCAATCAAATAAAAATCAGGTGCCTGAAAATTTGTTTCGAAACCATTGATTCGGCTTTATATCCACGTCGACCCTCGGCATGATGGTTGGAAGCAAATGCCAAGTTCATACCAAAAGATCGTTAACAACAATACCAACTTGCGGACGACAAGGTGGTACAAGTACCAATACCAAACTAACTTATAATCTTTTTACTCCTGGCCCTAGTATTCGTCTAGTAGAAAATCTTGCAGAGGACCAGCTCCCGCTCCTGCTCTTGCTCCAGGTCCCCGAGGTGGTACTGGTGCATTACCCAGTTGGTCCTCTGCTGGTCGAAGTTCTTGTTGGTGTGCAGCACCAGAACCTTTTTGCTGCCCATCTGTCGGCCGTTGACCATCACCGGCAAGGTATTGCCGGTGTTGTGCCACATCGCGTGCATGCCGCACTCCGACTGTATCTTGCGATGCGTCCACGTGCCCCTTTTGAATGCCCTGGAATTGCGCTAGAAGAAATGCTTGCTTAGGCCACTCAGTGTGATACCTGCAGTATTGTCGAATACAGGTCTTAGTGTACGTAGTTGGCATTTTCATAACATCTTTGGCATGTTGTAGTCACTTGTTTCACTTTTTATTATCTGTCAAATTGTAATTGCTTCACTAGGTCCGCGTCTAAAAAGAAAAATAGAGCTATAAACAAAGGAATATGTTTGTGCAAGTAGACGGCCGATCGGTGTCTTACCTGGAAGTTTCTCAGGATGGGTGTAGCATATGCCGTGCTCGTTGTCGATGGTTGGTATGAACAAATCGATGAGAGGGTGAGATCTCGCGCTGTCAGCACTCACTTTGCCCTGAAGGTGCTTGATCAGCTCCTGATCCGTGGGATCGAACTTGACGCCAGCCGGCAGCACCGGCCAATCCTTCTTCGACTTGCATCGGTTAATTACAGTTATATGGTACTCAATGTATGATCAATCGACTGTTTTAAGTGAATGATGAAAGATTTTGACAGATAAGTGGTACTCCAAATCTGAAGTCCAGAATTCCCGAACACACCGCCGGGATTCTTGTGTCACCTCACGCGCAGCGTGTTGTCACGTCAATTCAATGTGTGGACATGATGAATAATTTGACCGACGTATACTAGTACTGCTACTGTACTACTTACTAGTCGTATTTAGTGTCACATTTTAACCATAGATTTAAATAACAAGTACGCACTTGAAGCCTAATTGATATATATATATATACTGCACAGTATCTCCATCATCATTATCAGTACATCCTGCGCAGGTGAGTTAGGATGCACTTGATCCCAGAAAGGTATCTATCCTTCAAACCAGAGGAGTGCTTCAAACTAACAACAGTACATAATATCCAACAAAAGAGGGTCGTGCTACAACAGCAGAATACATGGCTCAATCTAGATATCAGTACGAACCAAGCTGTGTATATTTGTTGTTGGCATGAACCACATCGCCGCATGTCGGGTTTGCAAAAGCCAACCATCGCATGGAAGCTTGATGCCTTTCACACACTGAAGATTATCTGGCAACAAGTTGTGTCGACGAATCTCTGGATATGGTGATTCATGAAACCCATGGTATGATGTGTAAACACAGTCCCCCCTGGCGAATGGAAGTTGCATAGCACGGTAATCATCGCCGGTGATATGATCGATGATTGGTTGGATGATCGGATAATTGAGCCCGTGGAACATGGAGTGGTTGTCGAGGCTGTAAACCCGCCTCCAGTTGAATACGCCTGGAACAACGGAGCTGGGATCTTTCTCGAACATGAAGCAGCCATAGAAATCAATGTCAAGAACGCCCCAGGCATTGTACTGCATGTGGTTTGATGTAATGGTTTGGTCAATTTGGTACGTGCGAATGAGCATCAAATGACCGCTGTCAGCTGAACGAGCGATAAACCACCACCCATCGGCTAGTATGATTCCAGGTCCTGGAATCATGAAGGCCAGCGCATTTGCGTCTGCTGCAACAATTCAAATTGGAGACCAAAAGGACAAAAACAAACAATCATGTTCAGAGTATGTGTGGAATTAAGATTATTATAATAGTGACACATATCATAGACAGAGAATTGCAATGCCGTTGTCATAATCATACCCCAAGTTAAAAATATAAGCCAATGGCTTTCATATTCTAGCAATATGTCATGGTTCAAACATCATGTAACAATGAGAGGAAAACAGCCATGACAGAGCCTACTCATATTCTACCATAGCACTTACTACTACTGTTCTCATATCAACTCTAAGCAATAACATGCGTGTTATAAAAATCTTGGAAATGAGAGTAACATATAGCAATCATGATGTTATGCTCATAATATCTATTCTAACAATCATTAGATGCCTATTGTTCTCATATCAACTCTAACAATAACATGTGTGGTCATAAAAATCTAGGAAATGAGAGGAACATATAGCAATGATGTGGTTATAGACATACTATCTATTCTAAATTTGTAACAATGAACAGGCAGTCGTATTCATAAGGTAAAGATGAGATGAGATAGAACAATTACACGACGATAGATTCCACCAGTATAGGCAGCCAATCTGTTCGTCGACCGCGTAAACGATGCCATCGTGCACTATAGCATCAGACAGAAATGTTGCCTCAACAGGATTGACGATGAGCCATAATCATGTATGGCGACCGGATTCCAGATAGATAATCCCATGTTGAACAATTCAATGAGCTTGTAATCCATGTAGTCTTTTGATTGTGTGGGCACTTCGCAGATTACAACTTTCAGCAAACAGAGGTCGAGCCAAAAGCTTGACGCGTCTCATGCATAGTAGGCAGGAGTGTCCGGCGGGCCGCGAGGCTCGATGGCGGCGGTATCCAACGATGGAAGGGTGATCTCTCGCTGGGTGTAGATATCCACGAGGCGCCACGGACTACCGGATTGGTCGATGAGGACGATCCAGTTGGCCTTCATGCCCACCCAGTAGTGGCTGCGCATGAAGGACAGGTGAACGGGTAGTGGTAGCATGTCGAGGGGCACCACGGCAAACTCCGTAGGATCGTCAAGTCGGTGTCTGGGCCACCTGCGAGGAACGGGCATCAGCAAGCAGGGTGTCTTGAAAAGAGCCGGCCAGTTGTAGACGAGTAGACGGTACAAAGACACCGAGCATGCGGCCAGACGGACGGTGCTGAGTAGGTCCATACGATTATAGATCTGCTCCAAGAGAACATCAGGGAGGGAATTCCAATCGCGGCTCTGCGTGTCAGTCGGTTCTGCCATTGGGGTTTTCGGTGCCTGCGAGCCAGCGGGGAAGTGGATTCGGGTGGGCGAGTGAAGAAGCTTCTCCTCGTGTGGCCGAGCAGTGAGCAGGGGGATATGGTATGTGCGAGCTACCAAGGAAGATAGCGCGGGCGGGTGAGCAGTGAGAGGGGAGGAATGGTGTGCGGCCGACGATGGGGAAGAGAGGAGGAAGAAGAAGAGAGGAGGAAGAAGAGTGGAAGACGGGGAAGAAATTGCATTAAATCTCAATTCTACTAGTACTACTACCAGGATATACCGTCCTTCGGAGTGTAAACAGTTACACCGATGACATGTGGGTCTACCACAAGAGGGCCCATATGTCAGTTAATGGACGACAGAAGCGTGCTCTACTGGCAAACATGATGGCAGTACTGGGTAAGGCTGATTTAGTAACACCAACACGCTGGTTCAGCTTATTAATTAAGTGTCCCATCTGATGCAGCGTGTATTGTCACTTCACTACGAAGACTAGTTGAATAGTTCTCTCTGACCGAGATGGGGAATAATGGATCGTGAAGACTTCCTTTCTACAGTATCCCTATGCCTCTACGCTCACTTCACTCATTTTGCTCTGTACGTAGTCACTTGTTGAAATCTCTAAAAAGACAAATACTCCATATTTGGGAACAGAGGGAGGATTTTACTCCGTATTTGGGAACGGAGGGAGTATCACCATATGGAGGGAACAGAGGAAGCTTGAAATATGAACATGTCAATGGGAGGGAGTAAGCCCCATGCATGCATGCATGCAACGTGCAACACTCACACGTACACATGGACGCAGGCAACACTCACGCACCCATGCGGCACACAACACATGACGCAACACACATGCTCACGCTCAAGTGCTCAACCTACTCTCTACGTCCGTGAAAGACTGTACATTTGGAGATTTACACATTGACCAGGGCATAATTAACGCCCAAAAGTAGCAGACTTATGTGTGCATGCGACCATTGAGAGAAGAAGATTAAATGAAGGTCGTTGCATGCTCTAATTAAGGATAGACATGTAGCCTATACCTAGAGCACAAGTTGGTGCATTAGTCAATCAGTATCAATTTAGATTAAAGGCTAAATGCATTGGAAGTGTAGATGTACTACACTCTTTGTTTTTTAGCTGATTTCTTTGCTCTGCCAACTAGCAGGTGGGACCCAGAAACCAGGTGACAATTTAACCAGTCAACAAAGTGCCATGTCGACTATGTGGCCGGTCAGTAGGGTGCAATACGTTGCTCTACGATGACCTAGTGATCGTATAATCACCGCAAAACTATATATAGTGACCGTAAAGAGCGTATTGTTACATACGTTGACCGCTAGTGTATTTTCTCGTTTCAAATTAAGCCATATTAACCGGAAAGGATGCAGTATGGACTAGTACTAGTACTTCATTGATGTATCCCGTCAACTTGCCAAACGAGTAGAAGCTTGCTTACTACACCTCTCCCTCGCCCACGCGCGTGGTGGTTCACAGGACGAGGAGAGGGTTTTGACTACAGCGCCCTCTCCCTCTCCCTCGCCCTCGCGGTGGACGTGCAGCAGTTCAATCGGTGTCAGATTGCCAGAAACCTATTGTACTGTAGTATCATCATTGTTGGACCTTCCGAAGAGGCGAAGAGCCAAGTGCAAGGTTCACACGAGTACGAACTGTTGAACCTCCCGAAGAGGCAAAGAGCCAAGCGCAAGGTTTTATAGGAGTTGTCATCCTAGTAGGAGTGTACTACAACTATAGCGAACGATGCTACTGTATGATGCCGCCACGTCACGTATATGCAAAGCTATGGCACCTTTTTTTCTCAAAGAGCGTGTTGCAGCCCATGCAACAACCACACAAGTTGCACGTACACATAACACATTTAATAGTAATAAATTCTAAAGGACAAATGCCAGTATGCCACACAAGTTCATCTCCAATTCATGTGATAAATTTGTGCACGACTAGTCTACATATATTCACAGCGCTACCATTCACAAGTTATGGTACTCCACTTACACATTATAGATGGGTTACATGTCCTCCTCCAGGTTCCAGTCCCAGGTGTTCTTAATGGATGGCACGATCCATAGCGGTGGGCAACGGGAATCATTGTCGCAGATTTCTAGTCCAGTTCCACACGATGGAGACTCATCCAAGCTGAAGCGGCATAAATCAGGGATAGCGTGTCCCAGCATGTCTTTCATCCGGCGGTGCGCATTGAAGACACAACCATGCTTCATGAACGGCAGGCCTTCCGTGTCATGCATGGAAGGTGGCATCCGCTTCACAATGGGGTAGCTGTCCCCAATGAAAAGCGAGTACTCTCCAAGAGTGTTCGTCGGCACCCAGGTAGCATCACGGAGGTCGAACTCGGCGCCGTTCATCTGGTACACGCGGCATCTTAGATCTGGACACATGGTGACGTACATAGTCAAGGTCCATGCATAATAATGTTGTGCTCAAATATGGCGGTCAGTAATACTGTGCAGCAAATAGTACTACTCTGGTATAGAGGAAGTAAAATAACCGGCTTATTATATATAGCCACTCTTGGCTACATGGATGAGATAGTTAGACATGGAAAAACAAAAATGGTGGCAGCTAGTGGGTTCAAGTCTTCAAGGGCCTAGCTAGCTATACGCGTCCTTCAAGGTAAAAAGTACTCCTACTAGTACGTAAGTAGAGTACTAGTACAACAATGAAATAGAAGGCAAGAGGGTTAAAAAATGGAATACCTGGGTAGATGGTGACGGTCCGATCGTGGTAGATTGTGTGACCATGTTGCACATCAGTGGTACCATGGGTAACGAAAGCTAAGATAGTTGATCCCAATATGGCAAAGTCAGCTACAAGGTTCCAGGTTAGACCGAATCGCGAATGCAACTGCACATCCAGGATCGGCGATCTTATTCTGATCGGGGGATGACTGGTCCCTGCAAAATAATGGAGTACCGTTAGGGATGCAAATAATGGTTTGTGCATTCCGTTTGTAATCTCCCGTACCGTGGGATGGCAACCAAATGAAACAAGTCCCCTGGCTTGTCACCGCGAAGATGCGGCCTAGATGGCGCACGGCGTCTTCGAACATGTAGGGGTACAAATCTGCCGTCGCCAACATGCGTCAGCCTCTGCCGTTACTGCCTCTTGCATTGATGGCAATCCTTATGTCGAACACTGCGATGAGATAGTAATCGTCGTAGCCGCGTCGCTTTCTCGGCGGGTCCGCAATTGCTATCTTCTTCAGTCTCATGTAGGCATCATCATACGTATTCAAGCCCAGCCAGTCCGGAAGGCCGATCCCAATGGTGGAGAAGGGGTCTACCGGAATGGCCGCACTGCTGTGGATGTTGTGCAAAATGATGGTGGTATCCGGCCGGAGGTATGCAAGCCAATCTTTGTTGGCACCGACCCAGACCTATATATAAGATGGTGGGCAGCGGAGAAATTACGGGATGTAAATGGAATAACTAAGTACTACATGATCAAACTCCATTACTGACCTGCTCATCGGACAAAATCCGACTACCTCTCAACGTCGGCAACTCTAGCGGAGTCAACTTGCAACCATGGCCAGGGAGCGGTGGACTGTTTGAAGGATTGTCACATAGAAGAACCTTCTCCTCAAGGACGCATGGAAGACCAACAACCATGGACTTTTCCCAAGCCTGTTTAAGCACCGTCTTGAAAAAGTTGGTCCAGGAAGCACCGAGTCTTGCGGCGGTGAGGACATTGGAGCGGCGTGCGATTTCTCCCAGAGGATCGTCGTCCAAGGTCTCCCAGCCCCAACGAGGAGGAGAACCGCCTGGCAAATCCATGGGAGCAGCGACGAACCGCCTTCTCTTCGGGGGGAGTGGAACTGGCGAGGAGGAGATAAGAGCGTAGTAACCGCAGGGCCTCGTCCCTTCCAACTGTAGATCGCTCCTTAGCAAAGGGGTGAGGCTATTATTTACTACTAGTACTAGCATTATGAGACATTATGGGATTGCATTATACTGTAAATAATAGCACTAGTAAGAAATTTTTGGCACTAGCTAGTAGTTTTTGGCGTGGATTAAGAAATTTTGGGTATGTTTTTGCTATTTTTTGTACACGCCAACTAGTGTCAAAAAACGTCTTACATTATGTGATGGAGGAGTACGCGTACTCGTACTGTAGCAGTACTAGTACTACTTTCTCAACTAGTAGTGCGATGTACTGTACTTCTAGTATAGTGCACCAGTTTTGAACTCTTGAATCTCGGGGCCAAGGAGCTACAGTTGGAAGTGGAGGGTACTATTGTTCTCTAGAACCATTGTTGTACTATCAATGCAGGGAAAGTACACCTACGTAGTGGCCTAGTGGGTACTCTCGGTGCTCTATTCAGCCGCTCCTCTCATGTAGCTGGCCTACTCAGCCGGTCCTCTCCCGCACACACTAGCAGCCTGTTTATCAGCGACGGTTACTGCGGGGGCAGAACATTTGAGTTATTTGATACAGTGAGACTAGGCTTTTCGCTTCCATTTGTGGAGGTGTAATGGATCTCGTCGAACTTTCTAAGTAGTTCCTTCTTTATGAATGAGATGAAGCAAAACTTTTGCCTCCGTTTCAAAAAAACACGTCAAGTGGAATTTCTTTTATAGTAGAGCCGATAATGGAGTGAAGTCCATGCGTGCAACGCCACAAGCTACAGAGTAGTAGTAGAGCACTTTACGTATAGAGCCATATTTCACAATTCCCAATGCCCCGCCAGGCTTTTCTGGCTCCTCGGGCTTAATTGGGAGGCACTAGTTTAAATATGCTACTAGCTGATGAGGAAGCTGCAAGCGAGGTGCGGCTAGGGCGAGCACGCGAGCCACGAGATGATGGGAAGGAAAACCCGTTCACGTGGCTAGGCTATCCAGTGCACCCAGATTGTGGTGCCGCACGTCCGTTTGACTTCAAAACTCAAACTACCCATGTAAAATATTGGCTCGCAGCGAAGTTACTATTTAAAAAAAGGCCGACGTGCGTTCAGCCGGGATCGAGCCCACAAAACGAGGTATACACCCCCGCGACCACTAGTAGTACTCCTTGGAGTCCAACGCAACATAGAATCGCCTTTTGTCGCTAGTAGTACATTGTTCCTTACAAGAAACCCCTAATAATGCAAGAAACCACTAATAATGCCAAGAAACTACTACCACTTGCATACGTGGCAGACTTAAGATAAGACTACCTTATCAACCATTGTACATGCTCTTACCAACCAGCCCTACCAAGACTACTCTACAAAGTGTCGTCATAGGCATGTTTCAACACATGGCCCTGTTTGGATACATTTGTTGTCAATCTAACCCTGCCATCCAAACACCACTTTGGCTAGAGTTAGTTTAGGGTTAGAATCTAACTCTAACCTCAGACTTAGAGTATCCAAACAGGGCCCATGTCGCCCATTAAGTCAACGCCATCTATTCGACCGGGCATTATGACTTGTGGGACCTACATGTCAGTCTGCACAAAAATCCCCGAGTGACCTCCTACCTCCGGCCCGTCCACCTAGTCATCCTTGGCCATGGGACGCAGCTACCGCCGCCGGCAGAAGGCGAGGTCAAAACCGCCGGCGGTGCGGAGCCCATCTTGCGGCAGCCCGGATGCCAGCTCCGTCCGGCGCTCGCGGCCACTAGCTAGCCAAGATAGCTCCGTCCAGCTGCTTGTCTGCAAGGTTTGCTAGCTAGATTTGCACGGTGGCGCGGCGGCTTGCTCGCGTGCGCCGCGCAAAGGCCAACCATCTGGCTCGAGCGAAGGCCAGCGCGGCGGCTTGCTCGCTCGTGAGTCACGCTCGGGCCAGCCTGCCAACCCGTGCGGAGGCCAGCGCGGCGTCCGGCCCGTCCGGCGGAGCGGCGGCCAACTCGCTCATCACCAGCGCCACCGACAAACACGCATCAGTACTGTTTGAAGTAATGTTCAGGAAAAATAATGATTTGAGGGGGAATAACAGGATAGAAGGTCAAATGTGGGTCCTTCGTGTCAACGGTCAAACAAAATGTGTTGGTTTAAGCTGCCTCATCAGCATGGACGTGTGGGCCAACCTTGTCATAAATGGGTTTAAACTAACCTAATCAGTACTCCCTCTGTCCCATAATATAAGTTGTTTTTGCAAGCTAAACTAGCTTGCAAAAACGTCTTACATTGTGGGACGGAGGGAGTACTAGGTAGTAGTTTTTGGTGTGGATTAAGAAATTTTGGGTATGTTTTTGCTATTTTTTGTACAATAGGTTCTTCCTAGGGCTGGTTGAAAGTGGTAGTTTTTTGTTAAATACTCTACATATTGTAAGTAGGAGTGAAAGTTAAGCTTTGGAACCCAATAAGCAAGGCTAGTTACATAGTGCATATGTGTACATGATTGAAAGTAAATATCAACCATGAGTGACTAATATCTTGATGGAAAACTCGAAACTATGGAATGCTAGGAAAAAAATTGCATGGTTGGAAATACTAGCAATGTTCATGTGCGTTGCAACGAATCATAATTAGAATAATACTTATTCACAAACTTGATACAAGACACTCTAATTTTGATATACATATATCACTAGAGATATATTATGTTTCAATTAGAATATATTCTTTGGGCTGTTTTAGTGAGGCCAGGGAGGGATGTGGTTGGTTTTAAGATACTAATTATGGGTTTTTTCTGCAAACTGGTAGAGAAGTGGGATATTGGTGAGAAAAGGCAACAACTTACCTCACAGTCGTTAGATGTAGATCTAATGGTCACAAACGACGGATGGCAGACACACCATCATCACCAACTTAGTCTTCTGTAGGAGTACTAACAAGATCCGTGCATTGCACGGAACATCAAGATGCATTTTTTAATAAAACACTTGTTGTGATTGACCCATGCGGGAGTAATCCCATGTGTAAAAACTAATGATATCTCGAGAAATAGGAGATAAGGTGAAGAGGAGTGGGGCGTGGTGGTGATTGGTGGTCGGACTGAGCGGAGGCATGGGGATTGACGACGCCGGCAGCGGCCACCAGGCCAGTTTGTTCCAGAGGCTTCCTTTCTTAATTGCTCAAAAATGAGGTTGTTGGAGATAAGGATGAACGAGGGAAGGCCTTATCTGCAAATGTGGAGAGGGGTGCGGGTGTCTTTTAGTTTAATTTCCATCCGTCAGATATAGATCGGACAGTCTATATTGCAAGATGGCACGCGTACCATCATCACCAACTCGGTTTTTTATAAGAGAAGAAATATAAGTATGGAGATACAAACATATTATCGATACTTGTTTCCATAAACTAGCATCTACATTCTATTCAACGCCTCAGCATGTGGGGCCTTAGCACAATGACTTCTTGAGTGTGTAAAACAAAGGTTTTCCCATCGTCGATAAGGAGGGGGTGACGGCGGCGCGCTTTTTGGCTTGCTCTAGTCCTAGTAGTCATACTAGGTGGTCTAAGCACGTGTAGATTTATTCTTTTTCACGTCTTGTGTTTGCCGTACTGTCACGACTGTTGATGAATAGACGACAAGTTATTCACGGGGAAACCCTTGTTGAGCGTGTTTGCGAGAGAGAGAGACAGTGTGCGTGTGTGATATGTCTAGAGACTGAGGCAATGGTAATAGATTCTTTGTGTCTATGTGTGTGGAGGATAGAGAGAGACATGTACATGGGGCTTTGTGTTGTGTAACATGGAGACACATATACATAATTAAAGAGTGAGTGTGTGAGATACACATGCGGACATGGGGAGAGATGAGGATCCAGATTAATGGGTGTTTGTGCATGTCTGTGTTTGTGCGCGTGTTTGTGTGTGAGAGGGAGTGTGAGTATGTGGAGTAGAGAGACCACTAATGATGTAAACCTAGTATAAGGGAAGGGGGAATGGTATGACATGTGTAGTAGCGGGATAGCATGGGTGCGGATGGGGGGAGCAGACTATTTGGAAGAGACATCGAGTGTGTGTGGGAGAGGGGTGTGAGAGCGAGAGAGAGAGAGAGCTAGCGATGGAGAGAGAGAGAGAGAGATAGAGAGAGAGAGGAAGAGAGGGGGCGAGAGAGGGGGCGTTTGTGTCCATAAATGGCGTATAGATAGGGAGACAATGTTGATGTTGTTTGAAATTGGCCTATGTACGGAGACGCAAGGGAAGCAAGTCATCGTGTGTGTGATAGAGACTTCATGAGAGGTCTAGAATAGATGGTGTAGAGAACAATGTGCGAGATCGAGAACGATGATACATTAGGGAGCTATGGAAAGAGTCACGACATATATGTATACAGGGAAGGAGCTGGGGCGGGTCCGCATGTGGGAGAGATAGAAAGAGGAGAGTGGTGCACAAGGAGACAAAGTGTGCTTGTTTGCAGTGGGGGTGGTGTGTGAGGTGAGTGTGCGAGAACCACATCACTAGGGAGATAGATGTTTGGGGGCGACGTTTTGTGTGTATGGGAAAGATACACTCTACATAGTGCGTGTGCTTGGGAAAGAGAGATGCCGGGAGACCTAGCTAGAGAGTGGGGGAAGAGATGTGTGCATGCCCAAGAGACGAAGTGATAGAGACCTATACTGGGGTCCAGACTTTAGAAGAGAGAGGGGTGTTAATGTGCTCGTGTGTTGGTGTTTCTGGCAGAGAACGACTTCTCTATGTGTGTGTGTGGGGGGCGACGAGGGGGGGGGGGGGGTTGGCTTCAGATAAAGAGTGAGGTGTCTATATTTGAGGGACTTTAGCGTAATTGAGATATACATGGTCAATAGTGTGTGCACTCATGGTTGATCAATTTGTTTCACAGTTTGGACTATGAGATAACGATACTTTTGAACATCCGTGATATACCTTGATGTACCAGTATTACAAACCTAATATTGGAATTTTGGAATTCGACTCCATCATTAGCTTTTGTAATTCATTTAAACTTAGGTACATTTTTTAAGCCGGGATTTCGTGATTCAAATTCATATATCAAACCTAGAGATATACACATACGAGCATGTTCAATCTTTATAATCATCCACTTTATTCATACACATACACATTCTTGCTTTTGTCATCATATTTAGTATAAACACATTTGGAATTTCATTTGAATTGGATCGTATGATGGTATTTTCTTGTAGTAGCTCAATGATCAATATTTGAATTGAATGGACAATCTAAGTTTCGAGTTGGAGACACTGATTTTCAAAACTTGCACTTTTTTGCGTGCAAAGCAAACAAATTATTGGCCATGATATCATAGTCGGCCGTACAAGAGCAGAATATAATTTCAGGCGCCAAAAGCTTTCAAACTTCCCACTCACATCGAAATATCTCGCGGCCGAAAGTTTAGCCCTGCGATATTCCTGTTTTACCCCCGCCACATGAACGGAAAAGGGCTGCTTTGGTAACTCCATTGTTTTCCCCTGTTTGCCCCCAACATTCTTCCCCAGAGCCCCTCCCCTTCCCCTCCCCGACCCCCCCAACCACGGCAAACCGCCGAATCTAGTCCTCCGCCGCAACTGTGGACCTCACACCATGACGGATCTACCTTCCGCACCTTGGAACCCCCAACTGCCAACTCACCACTTCACCGGAGCCGGTTCAGCGACTGGCTTGTCCACCGCTCCAGATCTCCTTGACCGTCATCATGGTCCACCGCACCGGATCTGCTTAACCGGCGCCCTCGTCCACCACAGTGTAGGCCCTCCACTGACTCCCTCGTCCGCCCCTTCGCTGGCCCTTCATACAAGCCCTCGTCCGCCGCAACAGATCAGCCTCACCGAAAGCACTGTACAACGCGCCCGCCGAAACCTTCGTCCACTGCACCGCACCCTCTCCACGGACGCCATATTCAATCCACCGGCCCTGCTTTACCGACGCCGCAGCCTCATCAGGTTATTTCGATTTGTACTCCTTCGGTTTTTCTCTTTATACGGCAACTGTTCACTTACCACAGATGAGCTTTCTTGTATGTCGACACGCGCCGCAACCGTAGCACCGGAGCCGCTTCAGTGACGGCGACAACCGGCCCAAACTCAACCGCAACACGAGCACCATCAATGATCCTTAGCTATCAATTATGACAACGATACCCATACGCCGCCGAGAATCATGTACTATTATCCAACGGCCGGCGCCTACGTTCACTTTCTTAGCATAAGCACTGCACCTTTGAATTTTTTCAGGGCATCATTCAGTTTTTCATGAGACGCGTTATTCTGCTTGCACCTGTCGGGCCATACTTCTGGCAGTGAACATGTTACATGTGTTAAATTACATACCAGTGCACATATAGTTAATATGCTTTAGTTTTGTCCTAAGTATTACCGTACTTCCTAGATATCACTGCCTACTATTTTACTTCTTGAATGCTATATTTATGATAATGGTGTTGTTCTGATGCCACCTGTTGGTTCCATCAGACTGCTTAATGTTCTCTATGCTTAATTACACATCAGCAAACTAGCATGTGGTTCCGCTGCTTTTTGTTCATGTTACCGTAAATTTTCGGATGCTAGCTATTACATCACTACTCCAAGCCTCTGTTCATTACTTGTTTGTGTGTTCTTGATCTTCCCAAGTTGCATGACTAATTTGATGCTTCTATTAATTATGGAGCTGCCAACCCCATCAAGCAAAATATTTGTTCTTTTAGGGCTGGCACCTCGAACAAGCATAAAAATAGAGGGAAGCAGATATATTGTCGTGTATGCACACACCCTTCTTTCATTAGTTTAGATGAACCATTGATGATCAATTCGGACCAGTGCATGCAATTAAATTTATTTTTACCTAAATAGAGGGTGCAGAATAAACTACAACAACTAGATTTGCAACCACGGGATGCTGACGATATCTTCAAAGAACATTGCAACAGCAGCGAGGCTTCACAGCAACATATGGTAAGCCAGTGTGTTTTAGTACATGTGAAATGTAATGCGAGTGGGCAGCTTTCTTGGCTTGTACCCTCAACCTGTAATCACAGAATTACAAATAGTTCAGTTGTCTGCTTTGTTGTATTGCTTGATTCGAATGCTTGTTTGTTGTTATGATATACCTGAGTTGGCCAATATGTCAGTAGTGCCTGATGTACTATCGTAAAGAAATGCATGCCTAGTTCATTTGAGTCCTTAACTTTTCCACTGAACTTCATCACAAGACTGTCTTCGTAGTTTATATAAGGCCACACTATTAAGTGCTTTCTCAGATTATTTCAACTGCTTAGATGCCTTGGCAACTTAAATATAGCGGTGGTACACTCCCTTTGAACTTTCATCTTACCATTTTAATTTCTTTTCGGCTGATGCTGCTTCAAACCATTTAAATATAGCTTGCCATGCTCGGCAATAATTCGTATGTCGTTTACCATGTAAGCTTACTGCCTAGATCATGCGATAACTATCTCTTACTTATGTCCAGCGGAATCCTTTCAGGATGCCGTTCACACTAGGACACAATGTACAACCCCAGAATCTATTTGTGGAAGCAGTGCGCCATCCATGGTACCAGATGGTAGCAGTTCAGAGGCAACACTGCCGGAGAGCAGTCTGAGCACAGATATTATAGTTCTTGAGGCTCTACTAGAGGCAGAAAGAGATGGTGTGGCTGCCATTAATGAGGTAATCTTTATCTTGAGGCTGGAAATTATGGAATTAGCGGCACGCATTATGCAAGCAACCCAAGAATTGGAGGAAGTAAGAATGTTGCATTTGAAGACGGAGGAGGTCTGCTATTTCTGCTATCTGAAGCCCAGGGTAATCCCGGTTCTTCTTTAGATACCAGTTCAAATTGTCATTAGATTATTGTACTTGCATGTTGTGTCATGTCTCTGAATGGATTATGTTGTAAGACCCCCTATGTTGTCCATGTGTTGTAATGATCCGAATTTTTTAGGCGAGGTAATCCTCAGTACTTGTGTGATTGACATAAGGTGAACTGTTTTTCGTGTGAGCATATTGTATTGGATGAAATAATTGTTTGACTCAAAGTGTATCCAACCTACTGAATTCGAAGATCACGGCATTCCTAATCATAATCATATATAAAGGTGGAATACATCTTTGTTGTGGTTTTGAAGAAATAAATAACAAAATGTAGAATTATCTGTGGATATTTGTAATCGAATACAAATTGGACTTGAATTTAGTTTGCCAGGGCCCAGGGCAAACATGAATGCTAATTCTCCCAAGTTTTGAAGGAAGCGGCTAAACACCCACTATAATTTGTGGGCTACCCGAAGCAAGTGTTTGCGAGATGGAAATTACTGTCTACCCCTGACACTTACATCCTTATTGACCGGATTTACACTGCTGTCGATAGGGGTAGACTAGTAACTTCAATCAGACGTGACACGACGGCCTCTGAGCCCATTCAGACACGGTGGGCACCAAACGTGGGCTGCAAAACACATTTGATTCATGCTCGTCCGAAAGACATGTGTCTCTCCCTCCATTTCCCCATTCATACACGGTGGGCGGCAAAACAAACTCTCCTCGTGTGCAAAATCGATGTAGGCTAATATTTTAAATAGGGGCAGATGTGTAACTTCCCTCAGACGTGACACAACCGCCTTACCTGTCAGCCCCATTCATACACCGTGGGCGCCAACCGTGGGCGGCAAAACACCCTCTCCTCGCCCGAAATAGTTACCGGCAAATATTTGGGAGATGCGACATTACCGTCCTATCCCCAACCGACGCGATGTCCGAAATTTTAAATGGGGGATAAGTTCGTAACTTTCCCACATTTCAGAGAAGCTCGTCCCAAAGTTTGAGATCCCCCTCCCCTCCATTTCCCCATTCATACACCGTCGGCGCCACGACAACCTCCCCACTGCAGCCAGCCTCCTCCGTCCGCCACCCCATCCTCCAGAGCCGCTACCCCTACCCCCTCGTTCACTGCAAGAGATGGACGTCTCTCATCCGCAACGCTGGACCAGGATCCTTTCATCGCGTCCTCTTGCTTCATCGGCGCGTCGTCCACCTTGCCATTGTCGCTCCAACGACCGCCTCGTCCACGGCAACAGGATTTATCCCCCGACCCAGCCGTCTACCGTCTAAAGTCTTCTTCCCCGCCGCCGACAGCCATCGGACCCGCAGCACCCTCAACGTATCAGCAGAGGCCTACACGGCGTCGCAAGAGAGGTGGTACTCTTCCATATCTGCTTAAGTTATTGATCTCACCCGGAAAATAGATTGTAATTTGTTTACTGTACTTTTCCTGTCCGTACCAAATCGTAGTGGCTAGTTGAAAGCAAACATTGGTTGCAAAGTAGCTTTGTCCGGTTTGCACCTTCATATCCGCCATGGCATGGGCACTATACTCGTAAAGCTTATGGTTTCCCCCTTTATATTCACTACCATCATCGTAGGTGCTTCATGTCGTGCTAGCATTGCTCCTCAAGACCTCAACCCAAAGCTTACGTGTTGAAATACGAATCTGATATGATGCTCATATCACTAAAACAGAGAATGTTTAATTGGTCACCTAATGTTCCTATATTCGTTTCGAAAAGCATGTGCGCCACCCACTGGTCTAGCTAGTTCCACTTTCCTGATTTTTCTCTTGATGCTTAGGGTTTTCCCCTTTTATCTACTCTACTATGATCTGCGTAGGTGCTTTCTGTCGTACTAGCATTACTCAACCCTTCAAGGTAAACAACACAACACTCAAAATTCGAAAGCTTACTTGTTCAAATATGATTGTGATATGATACTGATATTAGTTAACAGACACATTTAATTGGTTAGCTAAAGGTCCCACTTGAGTTTCCAAATGCATGTCGCGACATATAGAGAGACAGCAGAATTGCATTTCTTTGTCACTTGTTGACTGTACTTTCTTGTCCATACCAAATCTTAGTTGTTCTTTCAAAGCAAACATTGGTTGCTAATTAACCTTTGCGCGGTTTGCAGCTTCAGATCTGCCATCCCACTGCCACGGTCAACACTGTACTCATCATGCTTATGGTTTCCCCATTTTATGATGACCACGATCAGCCTACGTGGTTCGTGTCGTAATAGCACTGCTCCACCCATCGAGCTAAACAAGCTTAGTTGTACAAATTCATATATGATATTATGCTGATATTAGTAAAACTGAGAGATGTTTAATTGGTCAGCTAAATGTTCCTACTTTAGTTTCGAAATGCATGTGAGCCACATATGGAGAGACCGGAAAGAATAGTATTTCTCTGTGCGCTCTGGTTCATCATGGGTGGCCAACTGACATTGTATTGAAAGACTTGTAATCTGCTTGCTCTTCTGCTCTTCTTTAAGATGATCCTCTTCTCTTGCGGTCGACTGGTCAGGTTGAGTTGTTCTCCCTTAGTATATTTTGAATATGTCAAGTCAGGTCGACTTGTTCTTCTTTACTATATGTTCAAGCTGTCATCTGCGAAGTGTCATCACTTCTGGAGCTCTCATACTTTGAGTAGTAGGCCACATTATATTAATGCACACACCAAATTACAGCATGCATGGCATCTCTTAAAAGAATTGCAGAGATATCACAAAGGGGTTTACAGGGAGGCAGTATTGGATTAGAATCACTTCTGCATTACAAAGATAATCTCACTTGTTTTTATGTTTTCATGCATGTCAGATATTGAACATTATCAAAATGAATATGAGAATGGGCGCACGAGAGGAATATTGCGGAACAATCCACTAGCTAACAAAATTGGCATGGTGGAGGATGGCCTATCTTATTCACCCATCAAGGTGCTTGCTCTAACTTTGCAAGGTTGTATTGGTCGCACATATTTTGCATATGACCTCTTGCATTACTTCTACTTTGTTACACCATCTGCTTAGTTTAAGCATCATATATGAGTATATGCCATACCTATCCATTTTTCTGTACCTATTCCATGTGTTGTCATACTATGTTTTTCGAGTCAACCATTGTTCTTTCGTAATAGATGTCCAAAAGGAAGAGGGTGAGTGCAGATCCTCAAGGAGTACAAACTAGGTATTTGGAAAAGGTAGTGATACCTGTTAAATCAGATAGATCGGCAGCTACAGAAAACACAGGCCCAACTGTACCACACTTTACCCCTACTCCAGTGGCCAAACCCCTATTAGAACTGCTGGGAGCCCAGCGTCAGGTACTATCTCCTAAATTTGAACTCCTAAATTTCTACATCTGCCTTACCTTCTCGCTTGTATGAAAACTAATTTCATATGAATCTCCTTGCTCAAAGGATCATACGATCTCACAACAATACTGGGCTCTGCATTGCTCTTGTCAGTACCTCTCTCCCTTTTGCCTTGTAACGCTGTACTTAATTAATTGCTATTTGATTATGTATCATCAGTCTGCACCTGAGCTTCATTATCCTCTATTTCTTCCAATATTATTTGATCTATATTTACTCTTTGCAAAATGTAGAATAATGGCAACGCTTATAAAGAATTTTCTTTGGGAATTTATTGAATTATCCTTCCATCAACATGGAGAAGGGCTTTGTCCAGACCGTGTTAACATGTAATGTAAGTTCATCCTTCTCAAGCCTTCAAACTTTGTTATAGTATAGATTTGGATAGGCATCATTTCCTCCACTCCTGTTTGCTTTGTTGTTTACATGTGATTGGATGTTTGCAACAACTACCAGTTTCAAATTGTAGTTGTAAAAACATGTTCCTTATGCAGAACATATCCATTTATTTGCTCTTATGCCAGGCAGAACTTTAGGGAATATAGTGAGCCAAACCATCTTGAGGACAGCGAGATGACTCCAAGGTCCTGTCCTGATGAAGACAGTGAGTTGAAGCTACTCATCAACAGTTGTGAGACAACCTCTGTCCAGTTGCTGCCTCAATCAGTTCGACTTCTTCAGTCTCAACTTAAAGCGGAAAGGCTTGCTTCATCTCAGCTCCGACTTGAAGTCAAAGATGTAATGAAGATGTCAGAGGACTGCCTTGCGCACCATCATGCCATATAGCTACGGGTGATGCATCTATCGTTGACACAACTGAGGTCTAATCAGCTTGTTCGGCTGTTTGGGGGGCCCGACCTGGCCAGGCCTAGTGCCTTCTGAAGTGCTCTTAGTTTTTTATATTCTTTTGTTGGCTCGTTTATTTGCACTGGTGGCGAACTTTGATGCCCAGTGGATGTAATATGTGTAATAGCCGTGATAGCCCAACGTAAGTTTGCTGCTTATTTATTTCCTTGTTGTCTTGTTTATTTTTTTTTCTTGTAGTCAGTGCAGTTCTTTTTCCGCGGTTTGCTAGTGGCCGCAATAACCTATTTTTTAAAACTAGGCCACAATAACCATGGGCTACATATTTACTGTAGTGACACTGGGCCTCCTACGGGCCGTTGAAACAATGGGCCTTCTACGATCCGTAGAAACAATGGGCCTTCTACGGGCCATAAAAACAATGGGCCTTCTATGGGCCATATCATCAATGCGCCTTATACGGGCTGTATGATCGATTGGCCAAACATGGGCCAAAAACAGACCACATTATGGCCGTAAATGGGCTAGAGTTGGAGTCGTCCGTTTATGGGCCGACCATAATGGGCCATTTTTAATAGGCCGTATTTGATGACGCTATGAAAACGGCCCAAGGTATTAACGGGCCACAAACGGGCCGACTGTAACCACGGGCTGAATTTGGCCCACAAGCAGAAAATGGCAGTAATGGGCCGTAAGTAACCGAATGCTAGAAATGAGCCCAAGAATAAATGGGCCCTGAGAAGGCCGAAAGATAACATGGGATGTAAACGTCCCAATGGATTAATGGGCTGTTAATGGGTATAAAGTGATACACTGTTCATTACGGGCCAGTTTCACCACGGGCCGTTAATGGGCCAAGAGTTACAAAGGGCCTCATATGGGCCGAAAGACGTCATGGGCCATACATGGGCCAGAACTTAAAATGGGCTGGAATCATATTGGACGGCCCAGATGAAGCTACTTGGCCTAATTCGGATAGGTCGTAATGGGCCCTGGGTTAGCGGGCTGTAAATGGGCTATATGCGAACATGCCGATAACAGGCTTTCCGTGGGCCGACCCGCCACCTTTTGACCAAGTCAAACGGGCCGGCCTTTTCACAGGAATGGGCCTCTGTTCGGCCGTGCCACGTGTCGATGTATCATAGGCGCCTTCGGTCCAATGACTGGATGACATCTGTCCCAACGATGAGCCGACACGTGTTTCCTCCAGCCAATGATGATTTTACACATGGAAAATCCCCATTGGTCGGGGCTGTTAGCGGGTTATCGGATGCAAAACCGGACCGGATAGCTTAACGGCGTTCCATTACGGGGGATGACACATGTCGGTCATCCTTGACGAAAGCACTTCTGTGACGCGCAATTTATCGTCATGGAAGTGGACACTTCTACGACAGCACAGGTATGACTATCTTGATTCTGTCATAAAATCATCATGGATGTACATGCATGACAAAAAACACGACCTACTGTGACAAACACGTATCATCACGGAAGTGTATTTTTTTGTAGTGAAAACTGGTCTCGAATTTGTCAAAAAAAGTACAATGCCACTTTGTATTGGTGTCCATATGACAACACGATAAGTCTCATGAACTTCAAATAAGTTTTGGATGTAGTAGAATTTAAAAATCAAGATTCTCAATGTTTGAAATTTGTTGCACGGGGAGTAAACATGCACCCAGTGAGACACATGTGTTTTTGCAATCCATTTAGGTGCACTGTCACGTGTGCATGTAGCTCAAATTTGATTTTTGCACATTATGCCCAAGAAAATCAATCAATCAATGTACTAAAACGTCTTAATGATCTCTGTGATTTTTTTGAAATTAAAACATCCCTCCTTTGTAACATGTATGTTCACCGCGGGATAATTAATTTAACATGCATCGTAGTTGTGGTGGATTCACGGTGTGTGTGTGGGTGAGTGCATCTGGGGGTGGCGGGTGGCTCGCAGTACACTACGAGTTGTGAGCCACCGTGTGGGTTGGCCGTTTTTAGGCAGGCTGGTGCCACACCAGAGTCGTGAAATCGTTATTTAAAACATTACACAACCCTTTCATACATAAATGTTTTGGCCACATGCAGTCGATGGTTGTCCTACACGACACTCGATACTTGCGTGTGACGCTTTCTGTGGGCCCGCGAGGTCGTCGTCCATCACTTTGACGAACAGCCGGCAGTGAGGTTAATTTGACCAGCAAGGTAGAATCATTTTTGTTTGTGTTATGGTGGTATATAGTACGCGTCGAAGAGGTGGGAGGTGACCAGCATGGGAGCATATATACTATACGTATGCGTCTGTGAACAAGTACACCTCACTCAGTGTCGGGACTTTTTGGTTACCGCAGCACGTGCCACATCAAAATTGTGAAATTGGTTATTCAAACATCACACAAGACCTTTTTGGGCCACATGCATATATATCCTAGCTAGGACACTCACGTGTGACGCTTCCATCTGTGGGCCCACGAGGCCATAGTCGATGCATGCATGCATGCATCACTTTGACCTACATCGGGAGAGGTTAATTAATTTCACCATCGATGAGGATTCTTTTGGGTTCTACATATATTACGGCAGGAGCATATAGTATTTGGTGAAGAGGGGGGAAGGGGACCATCATATGTAGTACGCTTCATATGAACCTCGCTCTTTGTGGGTGCATGGTTTACGGTTTTTGAGGCACGTGGCACATCAAAGATGTCCATTTTGGGTATTCAACATATATATGGTTGGCCCACATGCAAAACGGTGGTGGTTGTCCTCTCGCACCCACTTAAGCGGTTATCAGGGATATCGATGCTTTCCATCTGTGGGCCCACTTGGTCCATCACTTCTTTTTGCTTGACAAGAAGAGAGGTTAATTTGACTTAGGAGGGGATTATTATTTTTGCTCTGGGATGACATGCATGATACACTTTGAGAACACACACATGCATGTGTACGCATGAATCCCTCCCATCGAGTCGAAGTGGCTAGTACAAGGACACCATCATGAACCGATCTCGCTTTGTGTGGGGAGCTAGTGTACAATTTTTGACACACGCGCCAGATCAATGTCGTGTATTCAAACATGCATGCACGCATCACCTCCATACATATGCATGTAGTGGTTGCCTTCGAACGATACACTCCCTCGCGTGGTTATTGGCGACAAGCCTATATATTCGTGGGCCCGTGTGGACATCCATGATCACCTTCACCAACAACAAGATAGGTTACCATGGAGGATTCTTCATTTGGTTCGTGTTATCGTAGTATAGGTCATGGTGAGATTCAGACCTAACTAAGTTTGAGCGCATATACTATGCACGCATGCATGCATATATGAATCCCCGTCGTTGGCTTGAAGTGTGGTGTAACATACATATTCATCGTCAACCTAACCCTCACTCAGTGTGGGGATTTCTAGTTCGAAATCACGATGCCACATCAAAGTTGTTCATTGTTACTCAAAAACACACCTCTCCGTACATATGTTTGGGCCACACGCATGCAGTGGTTGTCTTCGGGGACTAGCTACTTGCGTGATTATTGGCGAGCTAGCCCATCTCCGGGGTCACATGGACGGCCATCATTTTGACCAACAACAAGAGAGAGGTTGTCCGACCAAGGTGGATTATTCTTGGTCCGTTTACGATCCATCTTGGTGAGATATATGCCTCTCTGGCCCGCCGGCTGAAAGTGTGTGTGTGTGTGGGGGGGGGTTGCTACATCGCAGTTTGCTAGGTGAACCTCGGTTGGGGGGGGCATGCATTCCTAGCTTAATTAGAGGATTCCCTTCGTGACGACACGAGGGGGTGGGGGGCTGCTAGCTACTCACACTTTGCTAGGTGAACCTCGGTTGGGGGGGGGGGAGGGGGCATGCTCATAGCTTAGGATTTCCTTCGTGCCGACACGAGGGGGGCTGCTAGCTACTTCGCACTTTGCTAGGTGAACCTCCGTTGGGGGGGGCATGTGCATTATAGCTTAGGATTCCCTTTGTGCCGACACGAGGGAGGGGTGGCTGCTAGCTACTTCGCACTTTGCTAGGGTGAACCTCAGTTGGGGGGGAGGGCATGCATTCATAGCTTAGGATTCCCTTCGTGCCAACACGAGGGAGGGGGTCTACTAGCTACTTCACACTTTGCTAGGTGAACCTCTGTTGGGGGGGCATGCGCATTCATAGCTTAGGATTCCCTTCATGCCGACACGAGGGAGGGGTGGCTGCTAGCTACTTCGCACTTTGCTAGGGTGATCCTCGGTTGGGGGGAGGGCATGCATTCATAGCTTAGCTAGGATTCCCTTCGTGCCGACACGAGGGAGGGGCTGCTAGCTACTTCGCACTTTGCTAGGTGAACCTCGGTTGGGGGGCATGCATTCATAGCTTAGGTATCCCTTCGTGCCGACGCGAGGGAGGGAGGGGGGCTGCTAGCTCTATTTCACACTTTGGTAGGTGAACCTCGGTTGGGGGGCATGCATTCATAGCTTAGGATTCCCTTCGTCCGACACGAGGGAGGGGGCTGCTAGCTACTTTGCACTTTGCTACGGTGAACCTCGATTGGGGGGCATGCATTCATATATAGCTTAGGATTCCCTTCGTGCCGACATGAGGGAGGAGGGGGGCTGCTAGCTTCTTCGCACTTTGCTAGGTGAACCTCGGTTGAGGGGGAGGGGCATGCATTCATAGCTTAGGATTCCCTTCGTGCTGACACAAGGGGGGGCAAGCAATACCATGCGCTTTGCGAGAGAGGTGCCACATCAAAGTTGCATTTGGTATTTGAAAATCAAACCACCCTTTTGATACATAAATTTGGTCCACATGCAAGTGTGTTCGTGTTCTGACCCTCTCCTGCGTCATTTGTTGCCAAATTCTTGAACATTACACAAGGCGGATGACGCAACAGACACGATTCACTCAAACTAACTGTGTGCCATGCCGGTGTACCTGTACATAATGCACACATCCGCACAATACATTGGGCTCCATGAGGCTCCCCCTCTTAAAAATATCTGCCCGCTTCGAGGGTTTTTCTGTTTCATAACACACGGTTATTATCTCCGGACCGTGTGCGATGTTTCTTGTTCCCAATCCCGCCTGCATCGAAAATATCTGCCCGCCTTGAGGGTTTTTCTTTTTCATAACACACGGTTGTTATCTCCGGACCGTGTGCGATGCACTATCATCCAAATTTTCAATAGCCCGGCATTTCACTCCCGCGTTTGACTCCCGCGTAGTAAAATTTTCAGTACCCGCGTCATTTCCTCAAACACCCCGCACCCCACCCCCCCTCCACACACACACACACACACACACACACCAAAACCTCCTCGGGCGTGCGTGCGCACACACACACCCCCCCTCCCTCGCTTGAAACCCTAGCAAAGTCCCTTCCGCCGCCGCCACCGCAAGGCCTCCATAGTCAACATCTGCCGGTATGCCTGTGCAGCTTACCCACTGATCTCCATACCCAGGGCACCCTGAGTTTCTTAGATGATGCGTGCCAAACGCCCCCTTTCCCACAGATCCCCATCCCCATCCCCCACTCCAGAGCGTCACAGCCTTATCCCGGCTACGCTTCCCATGGAGCTCGAGGAGCGACTGGCCCAAAAGAGGTGTGTAGCGGTCTCTTCGCCCGACGTCGCCGAGGAAGCTGACGACCATTACTGGCGGCAGACACTCAAGCAGCGGGCTAGAGTATGCGGGCATGTCTCATCCGCCAGCTACGACATCGAGGTCATCGACAACGACACCCTGAGGCGGGCTGTGTCACAGGTTAAGTGGCCCACACCCAACCCCTCGGGTTCAACCGCCGTCGATCTCATCCATGGCCCCGCCGCTGTTCTCCTCTGGCTCGCTGTCAACAATTTGCCATTCTACATCGCCATCGAGCCCCTTTTGTCATTTCTGAAGGACACGTCCTGCGACGCTGGCTTGGGATCCAGAGCTTCCAAGTCAGACCTCATCGATGGCGACCACGAGGAGGGCACCCTCTCTGGCTCTTCTAAGGGGAAAGAGCCCATCTGCTCTTCCAAGGGGAAAGCACCCGTCTGCGATATCAGGGAGGGCACCCTACAGCCGTGCTCTTCCCAAGGGAAGGAGCCCATCTGCGACAACATGGAGCGCATCCAGGGTCCGTGCTCTTCCCACGAGAACGAGCCCATCTGTGATAAGTGAGGAAACCCATGATTTGTTTATTTCAGTTGTTCACAATGTGATGCTCTATATCTGCAATTATTTACTGTGCAGTACATTTCATCAATCCAGTTTTAAACATACCGATAGGAATGCATATATTTGCTTGCTGTTAAGCCTGTTATATCTAGCATATGCCTCTTCTAGAGTTTTCTGATTGTTTGGTTGTTTGTAGTTAGCATATGTTCAGTTTCAAATGCTATATTTGGTTGTTCGTCGTATGCCTTGTTTATTCCAGTTTTTCACAACGTGATGTTCAATATGTGCAAGTATGAACTGTGTAGTTCAATTTCATCAGTACCAGTTTCAACAATACCACTATGAATGACTACATTTGGTTGCTGCATCTTGTAGTTAACACGCCTTTCCATTTTTATTTAACCATAACCATTGTACTTAGACCGGCGCAATACCAGTTTGAATGACCATGTTTGCTTGTTGTTAAAGGTTAGGCCTGTTGCAGTTAGCACACCTTTCCACTTGTTTTGCTTTACTAGCATGCTCAAACCTGCACACTGAAGCTATCTTTTGGAGATTATTTTGTCTGCCATGTGTAATTTTCGTTGATGTTTAGCCTGTTGTGCTTAACATGCTTCTTGATGTACCTACACAGGACAATTTTGGGAACGACTGTTGTTTTCCATCGAGGTTAGTTTCATCCCACGGCTTATATCTGCTCACTGTTCATGATATCCATAGCTGGTACCATATAGGCCGGCAGCTGGTAAGGGACTAATCGGTGAATCGGACTCTTAACTGAATATATCTGCAACCCATTTTTCCTTAGGTTAACTAGGGCCATATGTAATATATTTGAGGCTACAATGCAAAATGCTCTGTACTTAATGTTTAAATATGCAATCCTAGGCTACATAGAAGAGCAGCAGCAGCAACAACAACAACACAACCCTGTTTGGATACTCAACTTAGCTAGAGGTTAGAGCTTGTTTCTAGCTCATTACTAACCCTGAACTAACTCCATCCAAAGAGTTATTTGGATGGTAGGGTTAGATTGACAATAAATGCACTAGGAGAACTAGCTCCAATTAGCACCTCTTGGGTTGGATACTAGTTTTTTTGGGTGGGTTATAGATGCAACTAGCTCAAACTAGCCCTCATGTTTAGATATACTTTAGGGCTATTTGTGCCCGAACTAGCTCAAACTAACTGTAACCCGTGGATACAACAGCAGATAATTTGTAAGAATGAACTAAACTCCTTCCGACCCATAATATAAGATGTTAATTCATCTAATATGTGAGTATATTGGATGTTATAAGATACTCCCTCTGTTCCTAAATATTTGTCTTTTTAGAGATTTCAAATGGACTACCACATATGGATGTATATAGACATATTATAAAAGAGTGTTGACTACATCATTGTGCAATTGCTGTTTAGCTTCTAATATTAACTTGGTGCTTTTAAGTACATATGTCATTGGTAAAGATCCACGTTTTGACCCTTTCTGCGTATGGGGCAATGAGATATCGATGAACCAGCATCAAGTGAGGAAGCTGATAAAGATTGTTAGTAAAATGGGTCCAAAGATGGTAATTAAACTATCTGTTTAAACTTTATCCAAGACAACAGCGAACTGCAGGATGCTAAGTAAGAACTCTGTAGCCTTCTTTTTACTACCCATAATGAATTGTGTTAGATCACAATGTCCGAAATCTTATTCCTTTGCAGTGGTTGCCAAAGTAGTTTACTCAAGATTACCTCTCAAACTACATGATTGGTGGGCATGCAAAGGTTAAAGTATTTTTACCAGAACGCGATGATTATCTAGATGTTTTCATGAAGACCGTGAAGTATGGGCGGTCGGCCATCACAAGGGGTTGGACTAGAGTCGTGCGTGCCTTCTGCATGGAGGAGGACACAATATGGGCATTCCGCGTCACCTTGTTCAACAACCAGAATATATTTCGCATCTTTCTTTACCGTCTTTAATAGTACAAGTATACAACTGTGGTTCATCATTCTTTATTTGGTTCTTATGTAATTCTTGAACATATGTACCTATGAATCGAATAACGCATTGGTTGTTTGAACTTGACGGATATGAATAAAGCTGTAGCATACATTCAAATTCAAATCCAAATATGGTACAATTTGGAAAAGCAGCAATTAAATTACGGTGAAATTACGCTCTCCAGGTTGTTACGGCACACACGGTTGGTAAAACACAAACGTTTGCGATATGCACCGTAATCCGAGACGGTTCACATAGAGGAAACATGTGCAAGCATGCACACAGTTGCCGTTTGCAAAGCGTGTGCGATGTCAGACAATATCACAAACGGTGCGGGCAAACTAAACGTTTGTGTTAGTTACCTTATCGTGCACGATTCGCAACCATGAACTGTTTCTGATGGAGTATGCATCGTAAATGTTGCACCACAGAATAGCGTGTGCGATAGTTGTCGTGTACGACGATGTTATGACGGTCCGATGTTTCGTAATCCTGTCCGACACTCGTACGACGATTAGCTAATATTCTTAACGGTGAACCGTTTGTGATGGGTCGCGCATCATACAAGTTCTGTAATAGTGAACGGTTTGTGATGGGCCATGCATTGTAAACGTAACACCACAGAATACCGACTGCGATGGCAATGCGAGTAGAAACGAGTAGGAGTACTGTAGGGGCCCTATCCCCGACGGTTTCTGGGTCGTGTGGGAAGGACCCACCTATCACCCACACTCACTTGGCGACGGTTCCAAATATCTCGCGGAAAGGGGTTTTAAACTGTTTGTTTAGGACCGA
Source organism: Aegilops tauschii subsp. strangulata (assembly GCF_002575655.3). Taxonomy (NCBI): domain Eukaryota; kingdom Viridiplantae; phylum Streptophyta; class Magnoliopsida; order Poales; family Poaceae; genus Aegilops; species Aegilops tauschii. Next base: position 488,190,457 of record NC_053037.3, read on the forward strand.
TGCGCACCAGTGGGTTCCAAAGTCGATGTGATCGTCGTCGGCACGCTACCTCTACATCTACGTTCGGGATTAGTTTTAGATGTGAATAATTGTTATTTGGTGCCAGCGTTAAGCACGAACATTATATCTGGATGTTGTTTGATGCAAGACGGTTATTCATTTAAATAAGAGAATAAGGGTTGTTCTATTTATATGAGTAATATCTTTTGTGGTCATGCACCCTTGAAGAGTGACCTGTTTCTACTAAATCTCGATAGTAGTAACACACATATTCATAATATTGAAGCCAAAAGATGCAGAGTTGATAATGATAGTGCAACTTATTTGTGGCACTGCCGTTTGGGTCATATTGGTGTAAAGCGCATGAAGGAACTCCATTCTGATGGACTTTTGGAATCACTTGTTACTTGCGAACCATGCCTCATGGGCAAGATGACTAAAACTCCGTTCTCCAGAACGAGCGAGCAACAGATTTGTTCGAAATCATACATACTCATGTATGTGGTCCGATGAATATTGAGGCTCGTGGCAGGTATCGTTATTTTCACGCGTTCACAGATGATTTGAGCAGATATGGGTATATCTACTTAACGAAACATAAGTCTGAAACATTTGAAAACTTCAAAGAATTTCAGAGTGAAGTGGAAAATCATCGTAACAAGAAAATAAGGTTTCTACGATCTGATCGTGGAGGAGAATATTTGAGTTACGAGTTTGGTCTTCATTTGAAACAATGCGGAATAGCTTCGCAACTCACGCCACCCGAAACACCATAACGTAATGGTGTGTACGAACGTCGTAACCGCACTTTATTAGATATGGTGCGATCTATGATGTCTCTTACTGATTTACCGCTGTCATTTAGGGGTTATGCTTTAGAGACGGCTGCATTCACGTTAAATAGGGCACCATCTAAATCCGTTGAGACGACACCTTATGAACTGTGGTTTGGCAAGAAACCCAAGTTGTCATTTCTTAAAGTTTGGGGCTGCGATGCTTATGTGAAAAAGCTTCAACCTGATAAGCTCGAACCAAAATCGGAGAAATGTGTCTTCATAGGATACCCAAAAGAGACTGTTGGGTACACCTTCTATCACATATCCGAAAGGCAAGACATTCGTTGCTAAGAATGGATCCTTTCTAGAGAAGGAGTTTCTCTCGAAAGAAGTGAGTGGGAGGAAAGTAGAACTTGATGAGGTAACTGTACCTGCTCCCTTATTGGAAAGTAGTTCATCACGGAAATCTGTTCCTGTGACTCCTACACCAATTAGTGAGGAAGCTAATGATGATGATCATGTAACTTCAGATCAAGTTACTACCAAACCACGTAGGTCAACCAGAGTAAGATCCGCACCAGAGTGGTATGGTAATCCTGTTCTGGAGGTCATGTTACTTCACCATGACGAACCTACGAACTATGAGGAAGCGATGATGAGCCCAGATTCCGCGAAATGGCTTGAGGCCATGAAATCTGAGACGGGATCCATGTGTAAAAACAAAGTGTGGACTTTGGTTGACTTTTCTGATGATCGGTAAGCCATCGAGAATAAATGGATCTTCAAAAAGAAGACTGACGCTGACGGTAATGTTACTGTCTACAAAGCTCGACTTGTTGTGAAAGGTTTTCGACAAGTTCAAGGAGTTGACTACGATGAGACATTCTCACCCGTAGCGATGCTTAAGTCCGTCCAAATCATGTTAGCAATTGCTGCATTTTATGATTATGAAATTTAGCAAATGGATGTAAAGACTGCATTCCTGAATGGATTTCTGGAAGAAGAGTTGTATATGATGCAACCTGAAGGTTTTATCGAACCAAAGGATGCTAACAAAGTGTGCAAGCTCCAGCGATCCATTTATGGACTGGTGCAAGCATCTTGGAGTTGGAATAAACGTTTTGATAGTGTGCTCAAAGCATATGGTTTTATACAGACTTTTGGAGAAGCCTGTATTTACAAGAAGGTGAGTGGGAGCTCTGTAGCATTTCTAATATTATATGTGGATGACATATTATTGATTGGAAATGATATAGAATTTCTGGATAGCATAAAAGGATACTTGAATAAGAGTTTTTCAATGAAAGACCTCGGTGAAGCTGCTTATATATTGGGCATCAAGATCTATAGAGATAGATCAAGACGCTTAATTGGACTTTCAGAAAGCACATACCTTGATAAAGTTTTGAAGAAGTTCAAAATGGATCAAGCTAAGAGAGGGTTCTTGCCTGTGTTACAAGGTGTGAAGTTGAGTTAGACTCAATGCCCGACCACTGCAGAAGATAGAGAGAAAATGAAAGTCATTCCCTATGCTTCAGCCATAGGTTCTATCATGTATGCAATGCTGTGTACCAGGCCTGATGTGTGCAGGGAGGTACCAAAGTAATCCAGGAGTGGATCACTGGACAGCGGTCAAGAACATCCTGAAATACCTGAAAAGGACTAAGGATATGTTTCGCATTTATGGAGGTGACAAAGAGCTAGTCATAAATGGTTACGTCGATGCAAGCTTTGACACTGATCCGGATGACTCTAAGTCACAAACCGGATATGTATTTATATTGAACGGTGGAGCTGTCAGTTGGTGCAGTTCTAAGCAAAGCGTCGTGGCAGGATCTACGTGTGAAGCAGAGTACATAGCTGCTTTGAAGCAGCAAATGAAGGAGTCTGGATGAAGGAGTTCATATCTGATCTAGGTGACATACCTAGTGCATCGGGTCCATTGAAAATATTTTGTGACAATACTGGTGCAATTGCCTTGGCAAAGGAATCCAGATTTCATAAGAGAACCAAGCACATCAAGAGACGCTTCAATTCCATCCGCGATCAAGTCAAGGAGGGAGACATAGAGATTTGCAAGATACATACGGATCTGAATGTTGCAGACCCATTGACTAAGCCTCTCTCACGGGCAAAACAGGATCAACACCAAGACTCCATGGGTGTTAGAATCATTACTGTGTAATCTAGATTATTGACTCTAGTGCAAGTGGGAGACTTGAGGAAATATGCCCTAGAGGCAATAATAAAGTTGTTATTTATATTTCCTTATATCATGATAAATGTTTATTATTCATCCTAGAATTGTATTAACCAGAAACTTAGTACATGTGTGAATACATAGACAAACAGAGTGTCACTAGTATGCCTCTACTTGACTAGCTCATTAATCAAAGATGGTTAAGTTTCCTAGCCATAGACATGAGTTGTCATTTGATGAACGGGATCACATCATTAGAGAATGATGTGATTGACTTGACCCATTCCGTTAGCATAGCACTTGATCGTTTAGTATGTTGCTATTACTTTCTTCATGACTTATACATGTTCCTATGACTATGACATTATGCAACTCCCGAATACCGAAGGAACACTTTGTGTGCTATCAAACGTCACAACGTAACTGGGTGATTATAAAGATGATCTACAGGTGTCTCCGATGGTGTTTGTTGAGTTGGCATAGATCAAGATTAGGATTTGTCACTCCGATTGTCGGAGAGGTATATCTGGGCCCTCTCAGTAATGCGCATCACTATAAGCCTTGCAAGCAATGTGACTAATGAGTTGGTTGCGGGATGATGCATTATGGAATGAGTAAAGAGACTTGCCGGTAACGAGATTGAACTAGGTATTGAGATACCGACGATCGAATCTCGGGCAAGTAACATACAGATGACAAAGGGAACAACGTATGTTGTTATGCGGTTTGACCGATAAAGATCTTCGTAGAATATGTGGGAGCCAATATGAACATCCAGGTTCCGCTATTGGTTATTGACCGGAGACGTGTCTTGGTCATGTCTACATAGTTCTCGAACCCGTAGGGTCCGCACACTTAACATTCGGTGACGATTGGTATTATGAGTTTATGTGTTTTGATGTACCGAAGGTAGTTCGGAGTCCCAGATATGATCACAGACATGAAGAGGAGTCTCGAAATGTTCAAGACATAAAGATTGATATATTGGACGGCTATATTCGGACACCGGAAGTGTTCCGGGTGATTTTCAAGAAAACCGGAGTGCCGGAGGGTTACCGGAACCCCCCCGGGGGAACTAGTGGGCCTAGCTGGGCCTTAGTGGAGAGAAAGAGGGGCTGCCAGGGCAGGCCGCGCGCCCCCTCCCCCTTGTGTCTGAATTGGACTAGGAAGGGGGTGGCGCCCCCCCTTTCCTTCCCCTCTCCCACTCCTTCCTTCCCCCTCCTAGTAGGACTAGGAAAGGAGGAATCCTACTCCTACTAGGAGGAGGATTCCTCCCCTCCTTGGCGCGCCCTAAGGCCGGTCGGCCTTCCCCCTTGCTCCTTTATATACGGGGGCAAGGGGAACCCTAGAACACACAACAGGCATTGTCTTAGCCATGTGCGGTGCCCCCTCCACCATAATCCACCTCGGTCATATCGTTGCAGTGCTTAGGTGAAGCCCTGCGCCGGTAGCTTCATCATCACCGTCATCACGCCGTCGTGCTGACAAAGCTCTCCCTCAACACTCAGCTGGATCAAGAGTTCGTGGGACATCTCCGAGCTGAACGTGTGCAGATCGTGGAGTGCCGTACTTTCGATACTAGGATCGGTCAGATCGTGAAGACGTACGACTACATCAACCGCGTTGTCATAATGCTTCCGCTTTCGGTCTACGAGGGTTCGTAGACAACACTCTCCCCTCTCGTTGCTATGCATCACCTAGATGGATCTTGCGTGTGCGTAAGAATTTTTTTGAAATTACTACGTTCCCCAACATGTTGCCTCACTCATCCTGGAATGGAGACTCGTCCCATTGTACGGCTGGGATGGGACGAGATCTGACCCGTGGCCGGGTTGAGGAACACGCCAAGGGGAGCTGGCTTGTTGGACAAGTCTTGGCCGTGCCGGGTTCGGCCGTCTTGTGCCAGCCGTTGGGGTCGGGTTGAGGAGTTTGGCCGGGTCGAGGGACTTGGCCGCGTTGAGCAACCCGACCAAGTGCGAGCCGGATTGAGGGGCGTTGCTAGCCCCAATGTTTTTGAAAAGGATCTGGGTTCCGTTGCCTGCACGGGGTTCATCCCCCCCGACAAAAAGTGCATCAACCCTTATGCATAGATTACCCCAATGTCACCTCAGGAATTCGCAAGTTGAATGTAAAAACATACATCAAGTGAATCAATAGAACATTCCATTGTCAACAAAGATATCCCATCGCAAGACATACATCAAGTGTTCTCAAATCCAATACTCAATCAAACATAATGGAACCTCAAAGAGCAAGACTCAATTCATCAAAACAAGAGATAGAGAGGGAAGAAACACCATATGATCCAACTATAATAACAAAGCTCGCGATAGATCAAGATTGTGCCAAATAAAGAACACGAGAGAGAGAGATCAAACACATAGCTACTGGTACATACCCTCAACCCCGAGGGTGAACTACTCCCTCCTCGTCATGGAGACCGCCGGGATGATGAAGATGGCCTCCGGTGATGGTTTCCCCCTCCGGGAGGGTGCCGGAACGGGTTCCCGATTGATTTTTCATGGCTACACAGGTGTACGGCGGCGGAAGTTCCAATCAAGGTTTCTTTTCGGGGGTTTCTATATTTATAGGAATTTTCGGGGTCAGAAACAAGTCAGGGGGGTTCCCGAGGATCCCACAAGCCAGGGGGCGCCTCCTAGGCTTGTGGTCTCCTCGGCACTCTTTTGTCCCAACTCCAATGCTCCGTGGGTCTCTTCTCGTCCATAAAAAAACCATAAATTTTCAACTTGTTTGGACTCCGTTTGATATTCCTTTTCTGTAAAACTGAAAAACAAGGAAAAAACAGAAACTGACACTAGGCTCTAGGTTAATAGGTTTGTCCCAAAAATAATATAAAATAGCATATTAATGCATATAAAACATCGAAAATAGATAATATAATAGCATGGAACAATAAAAAATTATACATACGTTGGAGACGTATCAAGCATCCCCAAGCTTAATTCCCGCTCGTCCTCGAGTAGGTAAATGATAAAAACAGAATTTTTTATGTGGAATGCTACCTAACATATTTATCCATGTAATTTCTTTATTATGTCATGAATATTCAGATCCATAAGATTCAAAACAAAAGTTTAATATTGACATAAAAACAATAATACTTCAAGCATACTAACAAAGCAAATATGTCTTCTCAAAATAACATGGCCAAAGAAAGTTGTCCCTACAAAATCATATAGTCTGGTTATGCTCCACTTCATCACACAAAGTATTAAATCATGCACAACCCTGATGACAAGCCAAGCAATTGTTTCATTCTTTTGATGTTCTCAAACTTTTTCAACTTTCACGCAATACATGAGCGTGAGCCATGGATATAGCACTATAGGTGGAATAGAATATGGTGGTTGTGGAGAAGACAAAAAGATTAGTCTCACATCAACTAGGCGTATCAATGGGCTATGCAGATGCCCATCAATAGATATCAATGTGAGTGAGTTGGAATTGCCATGCAGCGGATGCGCTAGAGCTATAAGTGTATGAAAGCTGAAAATGAAAACTAAGTGGGTGTGCATCCAACTTGCTTTCTCACAAGGACCTAGGGCAATTTGAGGAAGCCCATCATTGGAATATACAAGCCAAGTTCTATAATGAGAAATTCCCACTAGTATATGAAAGTGAAAAAATAGGAGACTCTCTATCATGAAGATCATGGTGTTCCTTTGAAGCACAAGTGTGGAAAAAGGATAGTAACATTGTCCCTTCTCTCTTTTCTCTCATTTTTTCTCTTTTTTGGGCTCTTTGGCCTCTTTTTTATTTATTTTGGGCTCTTTTGCCTCTTTTAATTTTTTGTAAAGTCCGGAGACTCATCCCAACTTGTGAGGGAATCATAGCTTCCATCATCCTTTCCTCACATGGGACAATGCTCTAAGAATGTGATCATCACACTTTTATTTACTTCCAACTCAAGAATTACAACTCGATACTAGAACAAGATATGACTCTGTATGAATGCCTTAGGTGGTGTACCGGGATTTGCAATGATCAAGAGTGACATGTCTAAAAAATATGAACGGCGGCCTTGCCACAAATACTATGCCAACTACATGATCATGCAAAGCAATATGACAATGATGAAGCGTTTCATAATAAAAAGAACGGTGGAAGTTGCATGGCAATATATCTCGGAATGGCTATGGAAATGCCATAATAGGTAGGTATGGTGGCTATTTTGAGGAAGGGTATATGGTGGGTGTAATGCATCAGCAAAAAATGTGCGGTACCAGAGAGGCTAGGAATGGTGGAAGGGTGAGAGTGCGTATAATCCATGGAGTCAACATTAGTCATAAAGAACTCACATACTTATTGCGAAAATTTAGTAGCCATCTAAACAAAGTACTACACGCGTGCTCCTAGGGGGATAGATTGGTAGGAAAAGACCATCGCGTGTCCCCGACTGCCTCTCATAAGGAAGACAATCAAAAAAATAAATCATGCTCTAACTTCATCACATAATGGCTCACCTTATGTGCATCCTATGGGAATCACAAACTTTAACACATGTATTTCTACCAATCCACAATTACTCACTAGCATGACTCTAATATCACCATCTTTATATTTCAAAACAAATGCAAGGAATCAAACTTCTCATATATTCAAGGCACTATATGAAAGTTTTTATTATATCCCTCTTGCATGCCCATCATATTGGGACCAATTTCATAACACATTCATGTTACCATTACTATTTATAAGACTCTCAAAAATATATAAGTGAAGCACGAGAGTAAATGACAAACTACTCCAAAAGGTATGAGTGAAGATCAATGAGTAGTTGAATAATTATGTACCTGTGTGAAGACTCTCACTCATTTAAAAATTTCAGATCTTGGGATATTATTGAAACAGCAAGCAAAACGAAATAAAAAGACAATCCAAGTATAGCACAGCCAATGTGAAGAAGCAAAAACTTAGGCTCAACCGAGGCTAACCGATAATTGTTGATGAAGAAAGGTGGGATGCCAAAAGCTTAGATACTTGAGACTTCTTGAAATATTAACTAGGGATGCCCTAGGAATCCCCAAGCTTGAGCTCTTGTGTCTCCTTAATTCCTCTCATATCACGGTATCCCTAATTCTTAAAAACTTCGTCCACACAAAACTAAACAAGAACTCGTGAGATAAGTTAGTATAAATCAAATGCAAAACCTTATCATTACCCACTGTAGAAAATCACTAAAATTAGTATTTAGCATTGCATACTAAACGGCTCTACATATTTAATACTCCTATCCTCAAATAGAATCATTAAACAGCCAAACATATGCAAACAATGCAAACATAGCAGCAATCTGCCAAAGCAGGATAGTCCGTAAAGAATGCAAGAAGATTCATATTTTTCTAACTCCAAAAATTCTGAAAAATTAACACGCTGTAGAAAATTTGTCATAGAATACTGTGTGAAAATTTCAAGATTTTATCACGTTCAGACATTTTTTAACAATTCAGACAATGATAGAAAACTTTCTGTTTTCAGAACAGCAACATATGGACTCGCAAAATAAGCATGGTAAAGGCTATACTTGACATTTCTATTGAAATAAAAGATGCAAAACATTAATCTAAATAAAATCAAGCAAATCAAACTTAAATAAAATGATGCTCCAAGCAAAACTCATATCATGTGACGAATAAAAATGTAGCTCCAAGTGAGGTTACCTATAATGTTGAGGACGAAAGAGGGGATGCCTCCCGGGGCATCCCCAAGCTTAGTTGCTTGGGTATCCTTGAATATTACCTTAGTGTGCCATGGGCATCCCCAATCTTAGGGTCTTTCCACTCCTTATTCTAATCATATCAATATCTCACCCAAAACTTGAAAACTTCAATCACACAAAACTTAACGAAACTTCATGAGATGGGTTAGTATGATAAAGACAAATCATTCACTTTGGTATTGTCAAGATAAGATACATAATTGTTCTCACACAATGCCTATTGTACCATATCATTTCCACAATTTATATCAGTTAATATAAGTTATGGAAACACTAAAACAAGCAAACTATGCATTGAAAACAGAATCTGTCAAAAACAGAACAGTCTGTAATGATCTGAACAACAACCATACTTCTGTTACTCCAAACATTCTGAAAAATTAGGACAACGTAGGAAATTTGTATATCAATCATGTGTAAAAATTCAGAATTTTATCATGCTCGAGTGAATTTAAACAATTCTGTTACTGGAAGCAAATGTTTTTGTTTTTGGATAGAATCAAGTCAACTATCATCCACACTATCCCAAAGGCTTTACTTGGCACTTTATTGAGACAAAAGATATAAAACATGATAACTACAGAAGCTTACTCATGTGAACACAAAAAAATAGTAGGGTGAGACGTCTCCGTCGTATCTATAATTTTTGAATGTTTCATGCCATTATTCTACAACTTTCATATATACTTTTTGGCAACTTTTTACACTATTTTTGGGACTAACATATTGATCCAGTGCCCAGTGTCATTTCCTGTTTGTTGCATGTTTTTTGTTTCGTAGAATATCCATAGCAAACGAAGTGAAAATGCGATAAAAACTTACATAGATTTTTTCAGAATATATGTGATTTTTGGGAATTGGAATCAATGCGAGATGATGCCCGAGGGGCCCACAAGCCCAAGGGGCGCGCCCCAAGGGGTAGGGCGCGACCAGGGGGCTTGTGGCCACCCCGTAAGGCGGTTGGTGCCCTTCTTTTGCCGCAAGAAAGCTAATATTCGGATAAAAATCGTGTTAAAATTTTAGCCCAGTCGGAGTTACGGATCTCCGGGAATTTAAGAACGGCGAAAGGCTAGAATCTGGGAACACAGAAATAGAAAGAAACAAAGAGAGAGAGAGAGAGAGAGAGATCCATTCTCGAGGGGCTCTCACCCAGCCGCTGCCATGGAGGCCGAGGACCAGAGGGGGAACCCTCCTCCCATCTAGGGGGAGGTCAAGGACGAAGAAGAAGGAGGGGGGTCTCTCCCCCTCTCTCCCAGTGGTGCCGAAACACCGTCGGGGCAATCGTCATGTGACGGCGATCTACACCAACACCTCCGTCATCTTCCCCAACATCTTCATCACCTTCCCCCATCTATATTTAGCGGTCCACTCTCCCGCAACCCGATGTACCCTCTACTTGAACATGGTGCTTTATGCTTCATATTATTATCCAATGATGTGTTGCCATCCTATGATGTCTGAGTAGATTTTTGTTGTCCTATCGGTGATTGGTGAATTGCTATGATTGGTTTAATTTGCTTGTGGTTATGTTGCTGTCCTTTGGTTCCCATCATATGAGCGCGCGTGTGGATCACACCATAGGGTTAGTTGTATGTTGATAGGACTATGTATTGGAGGGCAAGGGTGATACCAGCTTCAGCCAAGCATAGAAATTGATGCAGATGGGATTGAAGGGGGGCAATATATCTTAATGCTATGGTTGGGTTTTACCTTAATGAATGTTAGTAGTTGCGAATGCTTGCTAATAGTTCCAATCATAAGTGCATAGAATTTCAAGTAAGGGATGACATGCTAGTAGTGGCCTCTCCCACATAAAACTTGCTATGGGTCTAGTATCACCCCTCTGATTTGTGATCTTTTAATAGAAAGAAAAAGCCTTCTCTCAGACTTAAAGGTAAATGAAAGCGGGATTTTTTTTCTCTCCTCTAAGCTAGCAGCAAGTCAAGTAATCTGAGAATGCTGCCCCCAACGTAGTCAATTGCTTAGGGACAATTTCACAAATCCTTCCACCACTTTTCTACGGTCATTAAACTAACTTAAGTGTTTCTTTATATAAACAGCCCCTAGGTTTTATTTACCTCTTCTTTATTATATTGCAAACCTATCCTACAACACCTACAAGGCACTTCTAGTTTCATACTTGTTCTAGGTAAACCGAACGTTAAGCATGCATAGAGTTATATAGGTGGTCGATAGAACTTGAAGGGAATATAAATTCTACCTTTAGTTCCTCGTTGGGTTCAACACTCTTACTTATTGAAAGAGGCTACAACTGATCCCCTATACTTGTGGGTTATCATAGGGGTAGATATTGGGTTGTCTCCCAATAAGCGCTTTTCTTTAATGCCTTTCTAGTTAGGCATGATGATTTCAATGATGCTCACATGAAAGATAAGAATTGAAACACAAAGAGAGCATCATGAAGCATATGACTAGCACATTTAAGTCTAACCCACTTCCTATGCATAGGGATTTTGTGAGCAAACAATTTATGGGAACAAGAATCAACTTGCATATGAAGGCAAAACAAGCATAACTTCAAAACTTTCAACACATAGAGAAGAAACTTGATATTAGTGAGATTTGAAAAGCATATATTCCTCTCTCATAATAATTTTTAGTAGCATCATGAATGAATTCAACAATATAACTATCACATAAAGCATTCTTTTCATGATCCACAATCATAGAATTTTTATTACTCTCCACATAAGCAAATTTATTCTCATTCATAATAGCGGGAGGAAAGTCAACAAATAACTATCATGTGATAATTGATTGGCATCATATTGAGAATTAAAATTAGGGACAATTCCATTTCTCCCCCTAACTTGAACCCACACCTGGCATTTACCCCTAAATTTCGAGTATGCTAAAAAATACCCCTCTTCCGTCTAGTGCCGTAATAGGAATGCCCTTCCGTGCCGTTTCAGTCCGGTCAAAGGGCTTTGACCGTCTCCGTGGCGTTTCTTGGACAATTATACCCCTCCTTACAAGTGGGGCCTATCAGTAAAAAAATTGAGGCCCACCGTACCGGTTCGCCCTCCTTCAACCTCCCGACGCACACGAAACGGAAGAGAGGAGCTCGGGCTCCGGCCATCGCCGGAGACTCGCGGCCATGGAGCGCTCCCAGAGGACCATAGAGAGACCACGACGTCGTGCCGCACCCTAGAGAAATGAGCCCTACGCTCGGGGGCCAAGGGAGGCATGGCCCTGCTCAACAGATGCGCGGCCATGGTGGGGCGCTGTCGGGGTCCACCCCACGGCCAACCATTGGGAGAGGGATAATGTTCGCCACGACGAGGGATGTGCTCTGGTGGAAGGAATCGGAGAAGGGAGGCCCCAAGGCTCGGCATCGACGGCGCACTTCTTCTCTTCCCCAACTCCGTCGGAAGGAAACAGACTCCCAGAGCTCAAAAATTGCGTCCATGATCTTCGCCATAGTCTAATTTGTCTTCTCGCCGAGGGGGTTGGCCCGTGAGAGCCCTAATCGTTGGCGCCCCTTTCCTTCTTCCTCGGCTCCGGTCCACCGCCGCCGCGGCCGATCTCCGGCCATGGTGAGCCCCCGGTCTCTACGCCATATTTCTTGCGTTCCTTGGGGTTTCCTGAAGTCATTCTTTGGAGCCGCACGACCCCGAGCACGTCTTCCTGCGAGCTCCAAGCACCGTCACCCGCTGACCTCGTCGCCGCTGCTCGAGCTCACTGATGCCCGTCCCCCCGGTCACCCCACGCTCTCCGTCCACCTAGGTTCACTCTGGATTCGCGCCAACAGCCTCGCAGGACCACTCTACAGCACCTAGACCGCCGACATCCTCGTGTACGTCACCGCCGTGCCTTCGTGCACGCGCCGGTGTTTAACCACTATCGTTAAAAACTTGTTTAATTAGTCTAACCCTCTATGTTAATTATTACACTCACCCATGGGCCCTCTAGTAACAAAAACAGATAATAAATATCTTAAAGAGACAATGATTACACTGACCCAAGGGCCCACTAGTAACCAAAACAGATAATAAATATCTTAAAGACACAATGATATGTGGGCCCCCAACTCTAATTTGACTAGTCCCTGTTGACAAGTCTTTTTTTCTACTGATTGGCCCCACTTGTAAGGAGAGGTATAATTGTCCAAGAAACGTTATGGAGATGGTCAAAGCCCTTTGACCTGACGAAAACGATACGAAAGGGCATTCTTATAATGGTACTAGACGGAAGAGGGGTATTTTTGAGCATACTCGAAAATTAGGGGTAAATGCCAGGTGTGGGTTGAAGTTAGGGGGAGAAATGGAATTGTCCCTTAAAATTATGATGACAAGTTTCATGGTTATCATTATTCTTTATATCATAAATGTCATCACAATAATCATCATATATAGCAACTTTGTTCTCATAATCAAATGAAACCTCTTCCGAAATAGTGGAATCATCATTAAATAAAGTCATGACCTCTCCAAATCCACTTTTATCATTATAATCATCATAAATAGAAGGCATATGCTATCATCATAATAAATTTTCTCATCAAAACTTGGGGGACTAAAAATATCATCTTCATCAAACATATCATCCCCAAGCTTGTGGCTTTGGATATCATTAGCATCATGGATATTCAAGGAATTCATACTAACAACATTACAATCATGCTCATCATTCAAAGATTTAATGCTAAACATTTTATTAACTTCATCTTCTAACACTTGAGCACAATTTTCCTTTCCATCATTTTCACGGAAGACATTCAAAAGATGAAGCATATGAGGCAACCTCAATTCCATTTTTTAGTTTTATTTTATAAACTCAACTAGTGATAAAAGAAGAAACTAAAACATTCAGTTGCAAGATCTAAAGATATACCTTCAAGCACTCACCTCCCCGGCAATGGCGCCAGAAAAGAGCTTGATGTCTACTACGCAAGCTTCTTCCTGTAGACTCGTGTTGGGCCTCCAAGCGCAGAGTTTTTTTTAGGACAGTAGCAATTTTCCCTCAAGTGGATGACCTAAGGTTTATCAATCCGTGGGAGGCGTAGGATGAAGATGGTCTCTCTCAAACAACCCTGCAACCAAATAATAAAGAGTCTCTTGTGTCCCCAACACACCCAATACAATGGTAAATTGTATAGGTGCACTAGTTCGGCGAAGAGATGGTGATACAAGTGTAATATGGATAGTAGATATAGGTTTTTGTAATATGAAAATATAAAAATAGCAAGGTAGCAAGTGACAAAAGTGAGCAAAAAGGGTATTGCAATGCTTGGAAACATGTCCTAGGGTTCATAATTTCACTAGTGCAAAGTTTCTCAACAATGATAACATAATTGGATCATATAAAAATCCCTCAACGTGCAACAAAGAATCACTCCAAAGTTTCTATCAAAGAATGTAGGACGAAAACATGCATCAACCCCTACCCAATGTCCCCTCAGGAATCCGCGAGTTGAGTGTCAAAACATACATCAAGTGAATCAATAGAACTTCCCATTGTCACCACAGATATCCCATCGCAAGACATACATCAAGTGTTCTCAAATCCAATACTCAATCCAACATAACGGAACCTCAAAGACCAAGACTCAATTCATCACAACAAGAGATAGAGAGGGAAGAAACACCATATGATCCAACTATAATAACAAAGCTCGTGGTACATCAAGATCGTGATAAATCAAGAACACGAGAGAGAGAGAGAGATCAAACACATAGCTACTGGTACATACCCTCAGCCCCGAGGGTGAACTAATCCCTCCTCATCATGGAGACCGCCGGGATGATGAAGATGGCCTCCGGTGATGGTTTGCCCCTCTGACAGGGTGCCGGAACGGGCTCCCGATTGGTTTTTCGTGACTACAGAAGTTTACGGCGGCGGAACTTCCAATCTAGGTTTCTTTTCAGGGGCTTCTATATTTATAGGAATTTTTGGCGTCGGAAACAAGTCAGTGGGGTTCCCGAGGAGCCCACAAGCTAGGGGCGCGCCCTAGGGGGCGCCCCCTTATGCTTGTGGTTGCCTCGGGACTCTTCTCGCCCAACTCCGATGCTCCATGGGTCACTTCTGGTCCATAAAAAATCACCATAAATTTTCAGCTTGTTTGGACTCCGTTTGATATTCCTTTTCTGTAAAACTCAAAAACAAGGAAAAAACAGAAACTGGCACTGGGCTCTAGGTTAATAGGTTAGTCGCAAAAATAATATAAAATAGCATATTAATGCATATACAACATCCAAAACAGATAATATAATAGCATGGAATAATAAAAAATTATAGATATGTTGGAGACATATCAACTTCCACCATCCATTTTCTGAGAGAGAGCCACCGACTCATGTGTTGAGATCAAGAGATTCCATTCCAACCTTTTGAACCTTGATTACTAGCATTCCCCAAGTTGCTTTCCACTCAAATCCCTCTTCCACCATAGCGAAATCTGTGAGAGAGAGTTGAGTGTTGGGGACACTATCATTTGAAGCATAAGAGCAAGGAGTTCATCATCAACACACCATCTATTACCTTTTGGAGAGTGGTGCCCCCTAGATTGGTTAGGTGTCGCTTAGGAGCCTTCGTTTTCTTGTGGAGATGAACCAAGAAGTTTGTAAGGGTAAGGAGATTGCCTACTTCGTGAAGATCTACCCGAGTGAGGCAAGTCCTTCATGGGCGATGGCCATGGTGGGATAGACAAGGCTGCTTCTTCATGGACCCTTCGTGTGTGGATCCCTCCATGGACTCACGCAACCGTTACCCTTCATGGGTAGAAGTCTCCATTAACGTGGACGTACGATAGCACCACCTATCAGAACCACGCCAAAAATCTCTGTGTCTCCTTTGCATTTGCACACTCCAATCCCATCCATTTACATTCTCGCAAATTGCATGTTTTACCTTTTCCGTTGCCTATACTCTTGTCATGCTTGCTTGAAATGTATTGTATGTGCTTTAACATGTGCTAAACTCAACCTCAACTTGAAGAAATTGAAAACTGCTACTTTTGTGTGTTAAGGATCTAATCACCCCCCTCTAGACCCATCTTCTCGATCTTTTGATTGGTACCAGAGCGTTGGTCTCCATTGCTTTGGTTTAATCAACATTGGAGGAAGATGGATGAGTCTATGTTCGGGAGTATTATTAGACGTAGAGTGCCTATTCTTGATGGGGAGTTCTATCACTACTAGGAAAAGGCCTGCTAGTGGCGCACCTATTTTGGCTACTAATGGCGCACTACAGGTGCGCCACTAGCATCACGCCATTAATAATTAATACTAATGGTGCACCCCTGGTGCACCATTAGTATACCAGATACTAATGGCGCACCAGGGAGTGCGCCATTAGTATATCATACGGTGCGCCATTAGTATGCCTCCCAAGGGGCCATATTTACCCATGTGCTCTGGCTTACTAATGGCGCACTTGTTGATGATACGCCACTAGTGTGCATTTTGCAGTGCGCCACTAAAGTGCTGGGTGGTTCGCCACTAGTATGAATATTAGGGTTTATTTTTTTCTTTTCTGATATTTGCACAGGTTACAAAACATATTACTGCACAGAATATAGATAGCACAACATATAAACAACAGATTTATCGAATACAATAGAAGATTAGTCTCCGAATAAATTTCATCATATTAGTCTCCGAATTTAAAATACCGAACAAAGTTAGAACATTACAAGTCTCGAGACCGCGAGTAGCTAGCGAGTTTGTCTTCACATTACAAGTCGATATCGATCATCTAAACTACCATCACATAGAAGAGAGCTGCGGTCATCACGATGAGCATAATCGCGATGAAACTGGTCTTCATCCGGTTCCTCCAACGCTCCCTCTGTTGGGGATCGTAGCAGAAATTAAAAAAATTCTATGCATCACCAAGATCAATCTATGGAGTAACTAGCAACGAGAGAGGAGTGCATCTTCATACCGTTGAAGATCGCGAGACGGAAGCGTTGCAAGAACGCGGATGAGGGAGTCGTACACGTAGCGATTCAGATCGCGGCAGAATCCGATCCAAGCACCGAACAACGGTGCCTCCGCGTTCAACGCACGTGCAGCCCGGTGACGTCTCCCGCGCCTTGATCCAGCAAGGAGGAGGGAGAGGTTGATGAAGAATGCTCCAACAGCAGCACGACGGCGTGGTGATGGTGGAGTGACAGTTCTCCGGCAGGGCTTCGCCAAGCCCACGCGGAGGAGGAGAGGTGTTGGGGAGGGGAGGGGCTGCGCCTTGGATGTTGTGTTGCAGCCCCCCCCTCACCCCTCTATTTATAGGGAGAAGGGGGAAGGGGGCCGGCCCCTCTAGATGAGATCTAGAGGCGGGGCGGCCAAGGGGGAGGGAGCTTGCCCCCCAAGCAAGGGGGCGCCCCCTTTAGGGTTCCCCCCAAACCCTAGGCGCATGGGCCCTAGGGGGGTTGGCGCCCAGCCCACGTAGGGCTGGTTCCCTTCCACCTACAGCCCATAAGGCCCTCCGGGGCAGGTGGACCCTCCCGGTGGACCCCCGGAACCCCTCCGGTGGTCCCGGTACAATACCGGTATACCCCCGAATATTTCCGGTGACCGTATGATGACTTCCCATATATAAATCTTCACCTCCGGACCATTCGGGAACTCCTCGTGACGTCCGGGTTCTCATCCGGGACTCCGAACAACATTCGGTAATCACATACAAACCTTCCTTATAACCCTAGCGTCATCGAACCTTAAGTGTGTAGACCCTATCACTACAGGAAACAACTACTTTGCCGTCTGCCATGGCGGACGGCAAAGGCTCGAAAGGCGGACGGCAAAGACCTTTGCCGTCAGCCGCGGACGGCAAAAGGCTCCGGCAAAGAAGGCTACGGTAAACAGCTGCTTTGCCGTCTGCTTCCTGGCGGCGGACGGCAAAGGCTCTTTGCCGTCAGTGGCGGACGGCAAAGAGGGCGGACGGCAATAATTGCGCTGTCAGTCCGTTAAGTGGCTAACGGCAGACCTTTGCCGTCCGCCGCAGACGGCAAAGAGCCTTTGGTCTTTGCCGTCCGCCTTCTGATGTCATCTACACGTCACTAGATGGTAGGTTCTTTGCCGTCTGCCACTGATGGCAAAGTGCAGGTTCTTTGCCGTCTGCCACGGACGGCAAAGTCTTTGCCGTCTGCCACTGTAGGCAAACTGACCAAATGGGTCAGCTCCCAGGAAGCACAGTTGGCTGCCACGTGGCTTCTTTGCCGTCCGCGGCAGACGGCAAAGGCTCTTTGCCGTCGGTGGCAGACGGCAAAGAGCCTGCATATTGTCTGTTTTTTCTGTTTTTTATTAAATCCCACAATTTGCAGCACATATCACATATATAAGTTTCATATCCAGCACATATCCAACACATATCTAGCACATAAGTTTCATATCACATATCACATCAGTTTCATCCATACACATTGTTCATACATAAGGAAGTTCCATCCATACACATTGTTCCATCCATATATATATTACAATGCAAAGTGTCATGAAGATAGCAAGCTAGATACAATGCAAAGTTTCATCAAAGGAAAAGCAAGCACTCCATCATAGCAAGCTAGCTTCCATCAAGTGAATGAAATCTGCAAAATGGTAAATAAGAAAGTTAGAAATAGGTGACTAGAACAAGAAGAAGACTAGAACAAGAAGTATATGTCATTTATGAGCTAACTTAGGTGAAATGGATCATATATGAGCTAACTAAGTTGAAATGGGTTGTTTATGAGCTAACTTAGTTGAAATGGATCATTTATGAGCTAACTTAGTTGAAATGGGTCGTTTATGAGCTAACTAAGGTGAAGGGCATCGTTTTTGAGCTAAGTAAGGTGAAATGGGTCATTTTGGAGCTAACCTAGTTGAAATGGATCATTTTTGAGCTAACTTAGTTGAAATGGATCGTTTTTGAGGTAACTAAGGTGAAATGGATCGTTTTTTAGCTCACTTAGGTCAAATGGATCGTTTTTGAGCTAACTTAGTTGAAATGGATCGTTTTTGAGCTAACTTTGTTGAAATGGATCATTTATGAGCTAATTTAGTTGAAATGGATCGTTTTTGAGCTAACTTAGGTGAAATGGATCATTTATGAGCTAATTTAGTTGAAATGGATCTTTTTGAGCTAACTTAGGTGAAATGGGTCGTTTATGAGCTAACCTAGGTGAAATGGGTCGTTTATGAGCTAACCTAGGTGAAATGGGTCGTTTATGAGCTAACCTAGGTGAAATGGGTCGTTTATGAGTTAACCTAGGTGAAATGGGTCGTTTATGAGCTAATTATGCAATTTTTGACATAAGTAAGCTAAGTACATATCGTTTTAGAGCTAACTTTGGTAAAATGGATGGTTTATGAGGTCAGTAAGCTTATTAAGTCATTTTGGAGGAAAAGAAGCTAACTCTAGGTCATTATGGTAAGCATATTGGAGGAAATAAAGCTAAGTCTAGGTCTTTATGCATTTGTTAAGCAAAACACTAGAGAAACTTACCGTGATCAGGGAGGTGTAGGAGCGGGCTGGCTAGTGCCGGTAGCTGGAGAAGGATCATGCGATGCGTTTCTGGAGTTAAGCTGCACCAAAGATCATTTCCAATGTCTCGTTAGCATTATGACACTCAAATGTTAAGACTAGCAAGTAATGTCCATTCAAATTAAACTCACCGTGGTCCCAGGAGCAATCACTGGCATCGGCGGAGCGGTCTGACCGGTCTTCTCGCACACAGACTGCACATTTGGTTTTGACGACTCAGTCATACTAGTTAGTAATGAGACAAACACTACATGAATGTTTTGGCTAATCTGCAGAAGAAACTTACCACAAGGAGCTCGTACATGGCCCTTGCCTGCATGTCATTCCGTGCCCTCTCCTCCTCCATCATCTTTGTCGTCCTCTCCTCCAACTCCCGCTGCCTCTCCGCCGCCTCCGCCAGAAGTTTCTCCGTTCTATCTCTCTCACTCTGTATAGCAGCCTGCAACACCACTCACATGACCATTTGTAATCATTGATGGAAGCGCACACAATGTAATGGAGAAAGATAGCTGAGTACGTATCACTAACCTTGATGGCGAGTTGCACTGGCCGTTCACGAGGCCTTATCTCAGGAGCGGAGCTCGACTGGCGCGCCTTGATCTCCGGGAGAGTGCTAGGACAACGGATAAGTCCATCTCCAATGGCTATGGAGCCATGGGACCTCCCGCCACCAGATATCATCACCAGCTCTGGATCAATGGGACCCTGGCTCGGGTTAAAGTCCTCCCCTTTCCTCGCCTTCCCCTCATCTCTATATCTCACGAGCTTGTTGTGGGAGGAGATGTTGGTGAAGTTGTTTGCATCATCGAGGTCAGACTGAGAGAAAGCCTTGACTTTCTTGTAAGAGCCAGTGTGGGCCATGGCATACAGGTCGTACACCTCTGGCACCTTATCCGCCTTATTGTGGCGTGCCTGAAAGAGAGAAACAATGAAAATTAGTAACTAAAGGGCTCAAGCTAGCATGATGAATGAATTGCATGAATCATGAAGCAAACCACATACCCAGTTGCGCCCGAACTGATATAAGTTGGAGCTGCCTTGATGGTGTGGCACACCTTCCATTTGGGCACGTTTGTCCTTGGCCTGGTTGTGGAGGGCTAGCCATTCTTGTGAGCACCACTCATCAACCAACACCTCCCAACAATCCATCCGATCCGCACACCATCTCGGAGGCGCCTAAGTTAGCAAATAGAAACTTGAGCGCTACGGCTAAGAATTACTAAATGAAGGAACTTAAGTAGAAGGCCTTAAGAATTACCTTCATGTACTGCTCCTTACTCAGGAACTTATCGCGGCACGCCGGCTTGGTCTTCTTGATACCACGCAAGGCGTAGTAGTCTCGAACAGCCTGCACCCGAGCCTCGTGCCGTAAGTTCTGGAGTAGGCGCTTGCAGACGTTCTGGATAACATTTGCGCACTCCTCCTCGTATCCCTCCTCACACCTGTAGAATGTCTGCAATCAAATGAGACAATATTGATTAGTACAATTAATAACTAGCTAGTTGAAGATTTTGAAATGTGTAAAGGAGAAATTACCCAGAACGTCCTGATCACCATGTCTGCCCTCATGTCGCACACGACACCGTCGATAATGACATCCGGCGGGGCCGGGGCAGCCACGTAGTGCTCCCAGCTCAACCCAAGCTCTGGAAGCCGACCCTCACCAGGCAACGTGACAAACCCCGGGAAGTTTTGCCGGCAAAGAACTCCAAGGACGGAGTTGGGCCGGCGGACACTATGATGGTGGTCCCAACCCCTGCAGCATGACAAGGCCAACGCATTAGTTATTTGAAGAAACGTGAATGCAGAAGGTACAAAAATATTAAATGCACTTACGTACCTCTCCCCATCAGGGAAGATCAACCACCACTGCTCGCGGGTCGCCGGCACGAACGGGAGCCGTGTAGCACCACGCTGGTAGACGGTGCCACCCTCCTCCTCAAGATCAGTCGGCTCCCCGCCATCATCAGCATGGCCACTCGGCTCCTCGGGCTGATCCAGCCAGGTACCCCATCCGGACGTGTGCTCCTCCGGGGTCTCGTGGGCCGAAGGCCAGTCGACCCGAGGCTCGTGGGCCCAAGACCCGTGGACCGGAGGCTCGTGGACCGGAGTCCGTGTAGCCTCCTCCTCGGACGAGTCCACCCTAGCAGTCACGTGCTCGGGTGAAACAGCTGGGGGTGGCGGCGAGGAAGGCTCCCTAGCAGTCACCCTACCTCCTCTCCTGCGACCACGTGCCCCACCTCCTCTCTTCCTACCTCGTCCCCTGCTGGGCACCGCGGTGGACGAAGAAGGGCCCGGCGGTGTGGACATACTGTCCAGCAACGCTCGGCGAAGAGGTACGTCTGGAATCGAAGACCTCAGACCACGCGCCGAGGAAGAAGGGGCCTTGGCGCGCTCCCGACCAGCGCCCACCATCTTTCAACGCCTGCCATGACAAACAGTAAACGAAATTAGTACAACATAATAAAAAGACCGACATGAATAATAATATGTGTATCACTTAAGTGTATCATCATCAAGTACAACATTAAAAAATTTAATACCTGACACTACTAATAATCTCGATCAGTATCATCAATAAATGCATAATCATCATCATCACTATAATCAATGACGGGCTCATAGGGTTCAGTGGCATCAACATGTGCAAGGCCACCTTGACGTAATCGGTCAAGCAATGACAGGTCATCCGCAGCAGTAACCTCTTCTTGTTCCTCCTCTGGGGTGATGTCGGATTCACTGTCACTGTCTACTTCAATGTTTTGGGGTGAAGTATAGTGGTTCTTGAAACGCTTTTTGGACAGACGTGTCTCTTGGAAGAATTCTCCTTCATATGTGTCTGGGTTAATGTGAGGTTCATAATCCTCTTCCTTTGGGGGAGATAGTCTAGCACGTGGCGGCACTTCATAAACGACATCCCAACCTTTCAGATTTGGATTAGTTTGGCAGGCCCACGGTAGATAGAATACTTGGGTCGCCTGTTGAGCCGTAATATAGACATCAGGAACATCTAAATGGGTGCTTTGGTTGATTTCAACTAGCCCTATATGTTCATGAGTTCTTCTAGTCTCCTTCGGCTGAAACCAATAACATTTGAAGACTACGACATTCGGTGGGTTTTCACCATAGAATAGAAGTTCATAAATTGCTTCAACTCTCCCATAATACTCGGTACCTCCTTCGCCGATAGCAGATACACAACAATTTGTAGACTTTCGGTCGGCCATAGATAGCTCTTTGCCATAGGTACGAAAGCGATACCCGTTGATGTCGTATTTGTCAAATGAACGGACCTTATAGTCAAAACCATTAGCGACTTGTCTCAATTCGGCGTCCATAGACTCTGAATTAGCCTACAAGTTTAATATGAAAGGATTGTTGCATTACGCACAAATTAGCGAATGAAACCGGGATAGCCGCCTACAAATTAGCCTACAAGTCTAATAGAAATTACCGTTTGTTTGAACCAAGAGATGAAACCGGGATAGCCGCCACCTTGCTTTGCGAGAAGCTCATACTCTTCGACAGAATCCTTTTGGATCACCGCTCCATACGAGAATAAGGCGACGTATCGACTGTATGAAATATCCAGGAATAAGAGCAGTTCAAAGGAAATAGAAGTTGCGAAACTATGTACCGAGAACTTACTCGATGTACGGCCGCACTTCTATCAGGTTGTTGAAGATATACAACAAAATGGTCCGCCATTGTTCGTTATCCAAAGATACTGGATTTGAAACACTAGCTGGTGCGAGATTCCCTTTGAATAGGCTGAGGTTGGATCCACCCTTTTTAGGGTCGTCAGCATTGTACCGAGGCTTCGGATTATGCAAATGACGATTTTTGGCTTCGTAGTGTGCTGTCACGAAGTTTGCCGCCTCCTCAGTGATGAATGCCTCAGCCATCGATGCTTCAATTCTACGTTTATTTTTACATTTTTGTCGAAGCGTCTTCTGCATCCTCTCAGTTGGGTAGCACCAATGATTTTGCACGGGCCCCCCCAATCTTGCCTCGGTCGGGAGATGCAAAATCAAATGTTGCATTGGATTAAAGAAGCCCGGTGGAAAGATCTTCTCTAACTTGCAGATCAACTCCGGCGCCAACTCTTCCATTTCTTCTAGCACGCTAGGCGATAGTTCTTTCGCACAAAGAACACGGAAGAAATAGCTGAGTTCTGCCAGTACTAGCCATTCATCCTCAGGGATGAAGCCACGCAACATCACCGGCATTACCCGCTCAATGCATATGTGCCAATCATGACTCTTGAGACCAAATATCTTCAATTTATCAAGACTGGCTCCCCTCTGTAGATTCGCTGCATACCCATCGGGGAACATCAACTGCATTTTCACCCACAAGATAATTTCCCTCATAGCCGGCCTTCCAAGATTGAACCATGCCTTTGGCTTCGTCCAGTTCTGCTTTCCTTTCGGTTCTTTCATGTTTTGTAACGGCCTATCACATAGCGCCTCCAGATCGACTCTAGCCTTAGTATTATCCTTTGACTTCCCATCTATGCCGAACAATGTACCAAAAAGTGCCTCGGCAATATTCTTCTCAGTGTGCATCACGTCGATGTTGTGTGGGCAAAGGAGGTCTTTGAAGTAAGGCAGATCCCATAAGCATGTTTTGTGAGTCCAGGCGTGCTTAGAATTATACCCCTTGAAGTACCCTGGACGCTCGGGATCTGGCTCGAGAGCGTTTAACTGATCCAGGGTCTGTTGGCCTGTCAATGCATGTGGTGCAGAGTTTTTGACAACTCTACCTCTGATGAAGTTCTTCTTGTCTTTCCTGAACTTATGGCGAGGATTCAGGAACTCTCTATGCATGTCGAAGCAAGAAAACTTGACCGGCCTGAAGCCAACGAAACTCAAGAGCTCCCTTGCATGTGGGGCACGGGAACCTTCCATGCACACACCAGCCAACGAATAGCGCATACGCCGGCAAGTCATGCGTCGAGTACATGTACCAGACACGCATTATGAAGTTCCGTTTGCTATAGGCATCGTATGTCTTGAACCCATTATCCCAGGCTTCTTGCAATTCGTCCTTAAGCGGTTGCATGTACACATTCATATTTTTCCCCGGATAGTTGGGCCCTGGAATTATCAACGTCAGGAAAATGTTCTTTCTTTGCATAATCTGTCCGGGGGGGAGATTGAGTGGAAAGACAAATACGGGCCAACAACTGTATTGGGCTGCCGTCATACCAAACACACTGAACCCATCCGTGCTGATGCCGACTCGAGGATGCCTCGGATCTGCCGCTTTGTCACCATGTAATTCATCAAACTTTTTCCACACAACACCATCCGATGTGTGTACAATCATCAGATTCCCATCTGCATCTAGTTCGGTTCTTTTGCCCGTTTTGTGCCATGTCATCTGTCTGGCCGTCTCTTCGACCATGAAAAGACGTTGAAGTCTTGGTACGATTGGCATATACCGAAGAACACTAACGGGGATTTTGGTCTGTGTCTTCTCACCCATACCGTTGTCTACCACAACATACCTGGAAGACTTGCAAATGGGACAACAGTTCAAGTCCGCATAGTCAAGCCTAAACAAGACACATCCTTTCTCACAGGCATGTATCTTATCATAGGGCATCTTCAGTGCACGGAGGATTTTGTCCGACTGGTACAGGTTTGCAGGCATTACATGGCCTTTGGGTAGAAAGCGTCCAAATACTGTCATCATTGCATCGTAGCATTCTCTGCCCAAGTTGAACTGAGCCTTCAGAGCCATTACTTGTGAGATGGCATCCAACTGACAAAGCTCAGTGTGCTCATGGAGCGGACGTTTTGAAGACTCCAACATTTCATTGAAGGCCTTTGCAGATTCCTCCATCTCCTCGTCCGAATCCCGAGCATCATCAAAGTCTTGCACCATGTTTTCCATACCGGTACCATGCTCGTCGGTGCGATGACGATCCACCTCAGCTCGGTCACGTTGGGCAGACTCACCATGAAATGTCCACACCATATAATCGGGCGTAAAACCACTCTTCTGCAGGTGTTTGCCCATTTCAGCCTCTGTCCTCTTTTCCCAATTGCCGCACCATAAACAGGGGCACCAGGTTTTCCTCTGGCCATTTGCAAATGCGGCTCGCACAAACCCCTTGGTTTTTGTGAACCATTCAGTGCTCCATTTGTTCTGACCAGTGTGACTGGTGTACATCCACGCACGATCACTCATCTTGACTTTCAGAGCTACTAGACACACAACAAATATATATATATATATATATAATTCACCATGTATGTATTCATCAGTTGATCTACTTTGTCAATTTTATTACGTCCATGCAACCTACACTCTAATAGGTAATGATAGGTCCTAATCCCACCCGAGTATGTTTAGATTGGGTTCATTTTCCCATGCTATGCCCCGGATCCTACGCAAAATTTCGGCAGCACCTCCCCGCTGTTCTCCTGATACACGTCTCTGCAATAAACAGAGAGGATGTGTACCCGGAGAACAACAGGGGAGGCACTGACGAAATTTATGCGTCGGATCCGGAGCAAAGCATATGGGAAAACGAACCCAATCTAAACATACTCGGGCTGTCCATGGATAGCGTTGGACAATTCGAAAGAATCAAGGTTATAAATATGCAAATGCATGCATATTTATAACTATGACGCTTTCGAACGGGAGACACATATTGGTTACGCATACTGATGATTCAAGACACATATATATCTAGCTATCAAGTTTCATCGGAATAGATCAAATAATTAATGGGGGAGGAGGACATGTCATTTGTGCTCACCCACGAACGAAGGGGCAGAGCTCGTCAAACGCACGGCGAGGTCGTCGAACACGAAACCTCGCAGCGATGAAACAACTGCACATTTAAAACTACCCGATCAACACAATTATATATGATGTTTTTCATAACAAAATCGAAAGATATATGACCTAACTAATAATTCACAAATATATGACCCCGTCGGCTTCTGGAAGGCCAAAGAACACCTTTTCGGGGTCGGGGTCTCGGGGTCGGGGTGTCGGGTCGGGGTGCCGGGTCGGGGTCGGGGTGCCGTGTCGGTGTCGGGGTCGGGGTGTCGGGTCAGGCTCGGGGTCGGGGTGTCGGGGTCGGGGTCGAGGTCGGGGTCGGGGTCTCGGGGTCGGGGTGTCGGGGTGTCGGGGGTGTCGTGTCGGGGGTCGGGGTGTCGTGTCGGTCTCGGGGTGCCGTGTCGGGGTCGGGGTGTCGTGTCGGTCTCGGGGTGCCGTGTCGGGGTCGGGGTCTCGGGGTCGGGGTGTCGGGTCGGGGTGCCGGGTCGGGGTCGGGGTGCCGTGTCGGTGTCGGGGTCGGGGTGTCGGGTCAGGCTCGGGGTCGGGGTGTCGGGGTCGGGGTCTCGGGGTCGGGGTGTCGGGGGTGTCGTGTCGGGGGTCGGGGTGTCGTGTCGGTGTCGGGGGTCGGGGTGCCGGGTCGGGGTCGGGGTGCCGTGTCGGTGTCGGGGTCGGGGTGTCGGGTCAGGCTCGGGGTCGGGGTGTCGGGGTCGGGGTCGGGGTCGGGTTCTCGGGGTCGGGGTGTCGGGGGTCGGGGTGTCGTGTAGGTGTCGGGGTGCCGTGTCGGTGTCGGGGTGCCGTGTCGGTGTCGGGGTGCCGTGTCGGGGTCGGGGTGCTGTTTCGGGGTCGGGGCTTCGGGGTGTCTCCTCCTCCTCCTCCTCCTCCTCCTCTTCTTCTTCTTCTTCTTCTTCTTCTTCTTCTTCTTCTTCTTCTTCTTCTTCTTCTTCTTCTTCTTCTTCTTCTTCTTCTTTCTCCTCCTCCTCCTCCTCCTCCTCCTCCTCCTCCTCCTCTCTTCTTCTTCTTCTTCTTCTTCTTCTTCTTCTTCTTCTTCTTCTTCTTCTTCTTCTTCTTCTTCTTCTTCTTCTTCTTCTTCTTCTTCTTCTTCTTCTTCTTCTTCTTCTTCTTCTTCTTCTTCTCCTCCTCCTTCTCCTCCTCCTCCTCCTCCTCCTCCTCCTCTTCTTCTTCTTCGGTGCCGTGTCAGGCTCGGGTCAGGCTCGGGGTCGGGGTGTCGGGTCAGGCTCGGGGTCGGGGTGTCGGGGTCGGGGTCGGGGTCTCGGGGTCGGGGTGTCGGGGGTGTCGTGTCGGGGGTCGGGGTGTCGTGTCGGTGTCGGGGGTCGGGGTGCCGGGTCGGGGTCGGGGTGCCGTGTCGGTGTCGGGGTCGGGGTGTCGGGTCAGGCTCGGGGTCGGGGTGTCGGGGTCGGGGTCGGGGTCGGGTTCTCGGGGTCGGGGTGTCGGGGGTGTCGTGTCGGGGGTCGGGGTGTCGTGTAGGTGTCGGGGTGCCGTGTCGGTGTCGGGGTGCCGTGTCGAGGTCGGGGTGCTGTTTCGGGGTCGGGGCTTCGGGGTGTCTCCTCCTCCTCCTCCTCCTCCTCCTCCTCTTCTTCTTCTTCTTCTTCTTCTTCTTCTTCTTCTTCTTCTTCTTCTTCTTCTTCTTCTTCTTCTTCTTCTTCTTCTTCTTCTTCTTCTTCTTCTTCTTCTTCTTCTTCTTTCTCCTCCTCCTCCTCCTCCTCCTCCTCCTCCTCCTCCTCCTCTTCTTCTTCTTCTTCTTCTTCTTCTTCTTCTTCTTCTTCTTCTTCTTCTTCTTCTTCTTCTTCTTCTTCTTCTTCTTCTTCTTCTTCTTCTTCTTCTTCTTCTTCTTCTTCTTCTTCTTCTTCTTTCTCCTCCTCCTCCTCCTCCTCCTCCTCCTCCTCCTCCTCCTCCTCCTCCTCCTCCTCTTCTTCTTCTTCTTCTTCTTCTTCTTCTTCTTCTTCTTCTTCTTCTTCTTCTTCTTCTTCTTCTTCTTCTTCTTCTTCTTCTTCTTCTTCTTCTTCTTCTTCTTCTTCTCCTCCTCCTCCTCCTTCTCCTCCTCCTCCTCCTCCTCCTCCTCCTCTTCTTCTTCTTCTTCTTCTTCTTCTTCTTCCCCCTTCTACTTAACCTAAAACTAAACTAACCTAAACTAAAAACCTAAACTAATTAAAACTAAACTATTTAAACTAATTAAACCTAAACTTAAACAGAAAAAAACAAAAAAACAGAAAAAAAAAACAAAAAAACAGAAAAAAGGGAGGAGGGGCTCACTGTGGGGGAGGGCCGGGGCGGGGCAGCGGGGGCCCGGTCGGCGGGGCGGTGGAGGAGGCGGGGCGGCGGGGGCCCGGCCGGCGGGGGGCCGGGGCGGCGGGGGGGATGGGGGGCGGGGGGCCGGGGCGGGGCAGTGGAGGAGGCGGCGGGGGGCGCGGGGCGGCGGTGGGGCGCGGGGCGGCGGTGGGGCGCGGGGCGGCGGGGGGGCCGGGGCGGGGGGGGGGGGGCGACGGGGCGGTGGGGCGGCGGGGAGCCGGGGCGGCGGGGCGACGGGGGCGACGGGGCGGCGGCGCGCGGCGGGCGGCGGCGGCGGCGGGGTGGGAGGAGAAGGGCGAGGCGAGGACGAAGTGAGTAACGGGCGGGGGGGTACCTGCCGTTAGGCAAGTGCCCTCTTTGCCGTCCGCCAGCCTTTGCCGTCCGCCTTTCTGCCTCTTTGCCGTCCGCTAGCGGACGGCAAAGAGGTGGGCCGTTAGGATTTTTTCAAACGAGCGGGGGGTGGGGGCCACCACACTCTTTGCCGTCCGCCAGCGGACGGCGAAGATTCTTTACCGTCCGCTGGCAGACGGCAAAGACCTGGCAGATGGCAAAGAGCTTCTTTGCCGTCAGCCTTTTCTTTGCCGTCTGTTTATGTGTAGCTGATGGCAAAGAGCTTCTTTGCCGTCAGCTAGCAGACGGCAAAGATCTGGCAGATGGCAAATTAGCTGATTCCAGTAGTGTATGGGTTCGGGAATCATGCAGACATGACCGAGAAACCTCTCTAGCCAATAACCAACAGCGGGATCTGGATACCCATGTTGGCTCCCACATGTTCCACGATGATCTCATCGGATGAACCACGATGTCGAGGATTCAAGCAATCCCGTATACAATTCCCTTTGTCAATCGATACGTTACTTGCCCGAGATTCGATCGTCGGTATCCCAATACCTCGTTCAATCTCGTTACTGGCAAGTCACTTTACTCGTTCCGTAAAGCATTATCCCGTGACTAACTACTTAGTCACATTGAGCTCATTATGATGATGCATTACCGAGTGGGCCCAGAGATACCTCTCCGTCATACGGAGTGACAAATCCCAGTCTCGATCCGAGCCAACCCAACAGACACTTTTGGAGATACCTGTAGTGCACCTTCATAGCCACCCAGTTACGTTGTGACGTTTGGTACACCCAAAGCATTCCTACGGTATCCGGGAGTTGCACGATCTCATGGTCTAAGGAAATGATACTTGACATTAGAAAAGCTTTAGCAAACGAACTGCACGATCTAGTGCTATGCTTAGGATTGGGTCTTGTCCATCACATCATTCTCCTAATGATGTGATCCCGTTATCAATGACATCCAATGTCCATGGTCAGGAAACCGTAAGCATCTATTGATCAACGAGCTAGTCAACTAGAGGCTCACTAGGGACATCTATTCATCACAATGTATTACGATTTCCGGATAACACAATTATAGCATGAACAATAGACAATTATCACGAACAAGGAAATATAATAATAACCATTTTATTATTGCCTCTAGGGCATATTTCCAACAGTCTCCCACTTGCACTTGAGTCAATAATCTAGTTACATTGTGATGAATCATACACCCATAGAGTTCTGGTGTTGATCATGTTTCGCTCATGGAAGAGGTTTAGTCAACGGATCTGCGACATTCAAATCCGTATGCACTTTACAAATATCTATGTCTCCATTTTGAACATTTTCACGAATGGAGTTGAAGCGACGCTTGATGTGCCTGGTCTTCTTGTGAAACCGGGGCTCCTTGGCAAGGGCAATAGCTCCAGTGTTTTCACAGAAGAGAGTCATCGGCCCCGATGCATTGGGAATAACTCCTAAGTCGGCAATGAACTCCTTCATCCAGATTGCTTCATGTGCTGCCTCCGAGGCTGCCATGTACTCTGCTTCACATGTAGATCCCGCCACGACGCTTTGCTTGCAACTGCACCAGCTGACTGCCACACCATTCAAAATATACACGTATCCGGTTTGTGACTTAGAGTCATCCAGATCTGTGTCGAAGCTAGCATCAACGTAACCCTTTATGACGAGCTCTTCGTCACCTCCATAAACGAGAAACATATCCTTAGTCCTTTTTAGGTACTTCAGGATGTTCTTGACCGCTGTCCAGTGTTCCATGCCGGGATTACTTTGGTACCTTCCTACCGAACTTACGGCAAGGTTTACATCAGGTCTGGTACATAGCATGGCATACATAATAGACCTTATGGCCGAGGCATAGGGGATGACACTCATCTTTTCTCTATCTTCTACCGTGGTCAGGCATTGATCCGTGCTCAATAACACACCTTGCAATACAGGCAAGAACCCCTTCTTGGACTGATCCATATTGAACTTTTCAATATCTTGTCACGGTATGTGCTTTGTGAAAGACCTATGAGGCGTCTCGATCTATCTCTATTGATCTTGATGCCTAATATGTAAGCAGCTTCTCCAAGGTCCTTCATTGAAAAACACTTATTCAAGTAGGCCTGTATACTTTCCAAGAATTCTATATCATTTCCCATCAATAGTATGTCATCCACATATAATATGAGAAATGCTACAGAGCTCCCACTCACTTTCTTGTAAACACAGGCTTCTCCATAAGTTTGTGTAAACCCAAACGCTTTGATCATCTCATCAAAGCGAATGTTCCAACTCTGAGATGCCTGCACCAGCCCATAGATTGAGCGCTGGAGCTTGCATACTTTGTCAGCATTCTTAGGATCGACAAAACCTTCCGGCTGCATCATATACAATTCTTCCTTAAGGAAGCCGTTAAGGAATGTCGTTTTGACGTCCATTTGCCATATTTCATAATCGTAGAATGCGGCAATTGCTAACATGATTCGGACGGACTTCAGCTTCGCTACGGGTGAGAAGGTCTCATTGTAGTCAACTCCTTGAACTTGTCGATAACCCTTAGCGACAAGTCGAGCTTTATAGATGGTAACATTTCCATCCGCGTCCATCTTCTTCTTAAAGATCCATTTATTTGCTGTCGCTCGCCGATCATCGGGCAAGTCTGTCAAAGTCCATACTTTGTTTTCATACATGGATCCTATCTCGGATTGCATGGTTCAAGCCATTTGTTGGAATCTGGGCCCGCCATTGCTTCTTCATAGTTTGAAGGTTCACCGTTGTCCAACAACATGATTTCCAGGACAGGGTTGCCGTACCACTCTGGTGCAGAACGTGTCCTTGTGGACCTACGAAGTTCAGTGGTAACTTGATCATGATCGTCATCATTAACTTCCTCTCTAGTCGGTGCAGGCACCACAGAAACATTTTCTTGTGCTGCTACTTTCTGGTTCGAGAGGGGTCATCTCATCAAGTTCCACTTTCCTCCCACTTACTTCTTTCGAGAGAAACTCTTTCTCCAGAAAGGACCCGTTCTTGGCAACGAAGAGCTTGCCTTCATATCTGAGGTAGAAGGTATACCCAATGGTTTCCTTAGGGTATCCAATGAAGATGCATTTTTCCGACTTGGGTTCGAGCTTTTCAGGTAGAAGTTTCTTGACATAAGCATCGCATCCCCAAACTTTAAGAAATGACAGCTTAGGTTTCTTTCCAAACCATAATTCATATGGTGTCGTCTCAACGGATTTCGACGGAGCCCTATTTAAAGTGAATGCGGCAGTCTCTAAAGCATAACCCCAGAATGATAGCGGTAGATCAGTAAGAGACATCATAGATCGCACCATATCCAATAGGGTGCGATTACGACGTTCGGACACACCATTACGCTGAGGTGTTCCAGGCGGTGTGAGTTGTGAAACAATTCCACATTTCCTTAAGTGTGTGCCAAATTCGTGACTCAAATATTCCCCTCCATGATCTGACCGTAAGAACTTTATTTTCCTGTCATGTTGATTCTCAACCTCACTCTGAAATTCCTTGAACTTTTCAAAGGTCTCAGACTTGTGTTTCATTAAGTAGACATACCCATATCTACTCAAGTCATCAGTGAGGGTGAGAACATAACGATAGCCACCGCGAGCCTCAACGCTCATTGGACCGCACACATCAGTATGTATGATTTGCAATAAGTTGGTTGCTCGCTCCATTGTTCCGGAGAACGGAGTCTTGGTCATTTTGCCCATGAGGCATGGTTCACACGTGTCAAATGATTCATAATCAAGAGACTCCAAAAGTCCATCTGCATGGAGTTTCTTCATGCGTTTGACACCAATGTGACCAAGGCGGCAGTGCCACAAGTATGTGGGACTATCATTATCAACCTTACATTTCTTGGCATTCACACTATGAATATGTGTAACATCACGTTTGAGATTCATTAAGAATAAACCATTGACCAGCGGGGCATGACCATAAAACATATCTCTCATATAAATAGAACAACCATTATTCTCGGATTTAAATGAGTAGCCATCTCGCATTAAACGAGATCCAGATACAATGTTCATGCTCAAAGCTGGCACTAAATAACAATTATCGAGGTTTAAAACTAATCCCGTAGGTAAATGTAGAGGTAGCGTGCCGACGGCGATCACATCGACCTTGGAACCATTTCCGACGCGCATCGTCACCTCGTCCTTTGCCAGTCTCCGCTTATTCCGCAGCTCCTGCTTTGAGTTACAAATATGAGCAACCGCACCGGTATCAAATACCCAGGAGCTACTACGAGCGCTGGTTAGGTACACATCAATAACATGTATATCACATATACCTTTGGTATTGCCGGCCTTCTTATCCGCTAAGTACTTGGGGCAGTTCCGCTTCCAGTGATCGTTTCCCTTGCAATAAAAGCACTCAGTCTCAGGCTTGGGTACATTCTTTGTCATCTTCCCAACAGCTTGCTTACCGGGCGCGGCAACTCCCTTGCCGTCTTTCTTGAAGTTCTTCTTACCCTTGCCTTTCTTGAACTTAGTGGTTCTATTCACCATCAACACTTGATGTTCCTTTTTGATCTCCACCTCCGCTGATTCCAGCATTGAATATACCTCAGGAATGGTCTTTTCCATCCCCTGCATATTGAAGTTCATCAAAAGCTCTTGTAGCTAGGTGAGAGCGACTGAAGGATTCTGTCAACGACCGCGTCATCCGAGAGATTAACTCCCAGCTGAGACAAGCGGTTGTCCAACCCAGACATTTTGAGTATGTGTTCGCTGACGGAACTATTCTCCTCCATCTTACAACTGTAGAACTTGTCGGAGACTTCATATCTCTCGACCCGGGCATGATCTTGGAAAACCATTTTCAGCTCTTGGAACATCTCATATGCTCCGTGCTGCTCGAAACGCTTTTGGAGCCCCGGTTCTAAGCTGTAAAGCATGCCGCACTGAACCAGGGAGTAATCATCAACACGTGTTTGCCAGGCGTTCATAACGTCTTGGTTTGCTGGGATGGGTGTTTCACCTAGCGGTGCTTCAAGGACATATGCTTTCTTGGCAGCTATGAGGATGATCCTCAAGTTCCGGACCCAGTCCGTATAGTTGCTACCATCGTCTTTCAGCTTGGTTTTCTCTAGGAACGCGTTGAAGTTGAGGTTGACATTAGCGTGGGCCATTTGATCTACAAGACATATTGTAAAGATTTTAGACTAAGTTCATGATAATTAAGTTCATCTAATCAAATTATTAATGAACTCCCACTTAGACAGACATCCCTCTAGTCATCTAAGTGATACATGATCCGAGTCAACTAGGCCGTGTCCGATCATCACGTG
This sequence comes from Aegilops tauschii subsp. strangulata, assembly GCF_002575655.3. Taxonomy (NCBI): domain Eukaryota; kingdom Viridiplantae; phylum Streptophyta; class Magnoliopsida; order Poales; family Poaceae; genus Aegilops; species Aegilops tauschii. The sequence goes on from NC_053037.3 coordinate 488,224,427, forward strand.
AGACGGACTAGTTATCATCGGTGAACATGTTCATGTTGATCGTATCTTCTATACGACTCATGTTCGACCTTTCAGTCTCTTGTGTTCCGAGGCCATGTCTGTACATGCTAGGCTCGTCAAGTCAACCTAAGTGTATTGCATGTGTAAATCTGTCTTACACCCGTTGTATGCGAACGTTAGAACCTATCACACCCGATCATCACGTGGTGCTTCGAAACAACGAACCATCGCAACGGTGCACAGTTAGGGGGAACACTTTCTTGAAATTTTAGCGAGGGATCATCTTATTTATGCTACCGTCGTTCTAAGCAAATAAGATGTAAAACATGATAAACATCACATGCAATCAAATAGTGACATGATATGGCCAATATCATTTTGCTCCTTTTGATCTCCATCTTCGGGGCGCCATGTTCATCATCGTCACCGGCATGACACCATGATCTCCATCATCGTGTCTTCATGAAGTTGTCTTGCCAACTATTACTTCTACTACTATGGCTAACGGTTAGCAATAAAGTAAAGTAATTACATGACGTTTCAGTTGACACGCAGGTCATAAATTAAATTAAGAAAACTCCTATGGCTCCTGCCGGTTGTCATACTCATCGACATGCAAGTCGTGATTCCTATTACAAGAACATGATCAATCTCATACATCACATATACCATTCATCACATTCTTCCGGCCATATCACATCACATGACACATGCTGCAAAAACAAGTTAGACGTCCTCTAATTGTTGTTGCAAACTTTTACGTGGCTGCTATAGGTTTCTAGCAAGAACGTTTCTTACCTACGCCAAAACCACAACGTGACATGCCAATTTCTATTTACCCTTCATAAGGACCCTTTTCATCGAATCCGATCCGACTAAAGTGGGAGAGACAGACACCCGCTAGCCACCTTATGCAACTAGTGCAAGTCAGTCGGTGGAACCTGTCTCACGTAAGCGTACGTGTAAGGTCGGTCCGGGCCGCTTCATCCCACGATGCCGCCGAATCAAGATAAGACTAGTAACGGCATGTAAATTGACAAAATCGACGCCCACAACAACTTGTGTTCTACTCGTGCATAGAAACTACGCATAGCCCTAGCTCTTGATGCCACTGTTGGGGATCGTAGCAGAAATTAAAAAATTTCTACGCATCACCAAGATCAATCTATGGAGTAACTAGCAACGAGAGAGGAGTACATCTTCATACCGTTGAAGATCGCGAGACGGAAGCGTTGCAAGAACGCGGATGAGGGAGTCGTACACGTAGCGATTCAGATCGCGGCAGAATCCGATCCAAGCACCGAACAATGGTGCCTCCGCGTTCAACACACGTGCAGCCCGGTGACGTCTCCCGCGCCTTGATCCAGCAAGGAGGAGGGAGAGGTTGAGGAAGAAGGCTCCAACAGCAGCACGACGGCGTGGTGGTGGTGGAGTGACAGTTCTCCGGCAGGGCTTCGCCAAGCCCACGCGGAGGAGGAGAGGTGTTGGGGAGGGGAGGGGCAACGCCTTTGATGTTGTGCTGCAGCCCCCCCCCCCTCGCCCCTCTATTTATAGGGAGAAGGGGGTGTTGGGGAACGTAGTAATTTCAAAAAATTTCCTACGAACACACAAGATCATGGTGATGCATAGCAACGAGAGGGGAGAGTGTTGTCCACGTACCCTCGTAGACCGATAGCGGAAGCGTTAACAGAACGCGGTTGATGTAGTCGTACGTCTTCACGATCCGACCGATCAAGTACCGACGTACGGCACCTCCGAGTTTAGCACACGTTCAGCTCGATGACGTCCCTCGAACTCCGATCCAGCCGAGTGTTGAGGGAGAGTTTTGTCAGCACGACGGCGTGGTGACGATGATGATGTTCTACCAACGCAGGGCTTCGCCTAAGCACCGCTACAATATTATCGAGGTGTAATATGGTGGAGGGGGGCACCGCACACGGCTAAGAGATTAAATAGATCAATTGTTGTGTCTATGGGGTGCCCCCCTGCCCCCATATATAAAGGAGCAAGGGGGAGGCCGACCGGCTCTTGTTGGCGCGCCAGGAGGAGGAGTCCTCCTCCTAGTAGGAGTAGGACTCCCCTCTTTCCTACTCCTACTAGGAGGGGGAAAGGAAGGGGGAGAGGGAGAAGGAAAGGGGGGCGCCGCCCCCCCTCTCCTAGTCCAATTCGGACCAGAGGGGGAGGAGGTGCGCGGCCCCTCCTGGCTGCCCCTCTCTCTCTCCACTAAGGCCCATAAGGCCCATTACTTCTCCCGGGGGGGTTCCGGTAACCCTCCGGCACTCCGGTTTTCTCTGAAATCACCCGGAAAACTTCCGGTGTCCGAATATAGTCGTCCAATATATCATTCTTTATGTCTCGACCATTTCGAGACTCCTCATCATGTCCGTGATCATATCCGGGACTCCGAACAACCTTCGGTACATCAAAACATATAAACTCATAATATAACTATCATCGTAACGTTAAGCGTGCAGACCCTACGGGTTCGAGAACTATGTAGACATGACCGAGACACGTCTCCGGTCAATAACCAATAGAGGAACCTGGATGCTCATATTGGCTCCCACATATTCTACGAAGATCTTTATCGGTCAGATCGCATAACAACATACGTTGTTCCCTTTGTCATCGGTATGTTACTTGCCCGAGATTCGATCGTCGGTATCTCAATACCTAGTTCAATCTCGTTACCGGCAAGTCTCTTTACTCGTTCCGTAATACATCATCTTGCAACAAACTCTTTAGTTGCAAGGCTTAAGTGATGTGCATTACCGAGAGGGCCCAGAGATACTTCTCCGACAATCGGAGTGACAAATCCTAATCTCGAAATACGCCAACCCAACAAGTACCTTCGGAGACACCTGTAGAGCACCTTTATAATCACCCAGTTACGTTGTGACGTTTGGTAGCACACAAAGTGTTCCTCCGGTAAACGGGAGTTGCATAATCTCATAGTCATAGGAACATGTATAAGTCATGAAGAAAGCAATAGCAACATACTAAACGATCAAGTGCTAAGCTAATGGGATGGGTCAAGTCAATCACATCATTCTCCTCATAATGTGATCCCGTTAATCAAATGACAACTCATGTCTATGGCTAGGAAACATAACCATCTTTGATCAACGAGCTAGTCAAGTAGAGGCATACTAGTGACACTCTGTTTGTCTATGTATTCACACAAGTATTATGTTTCCGGTTAATGCAATTCTAGCATGAATAATAAACATTTATCATGAAATAAGGAAATAAATAATAACTTTATTATTGCCTCTAGGGCATATTTCCTTCAGTCTCCCACTTGCACTAGAGTCAATAATCTAGATTACACAGTAATGATTCTTACACCCTTGGAGCCTTGGTGCTGATCATGTTTTGCTCGTGGAAGAGGCTTAGTCAACGGGTCTGCAACATTCAGATCCGTATGTATCTTGCAAATTTCTATGTCTCCCACCTGGACTAAATCCCGGTTGGAATTGAAGCGTCTTTTGATGTGCTTGGTTCTCTTGTGAAATCTGGATTGCTTTGCTAAGGCAATTGCACCAGTATTGTCACAAAAGATTTTCATTGGACCCGATGCACTAGGTATGACACCTAGATCGGATATGAACTCCTTCATCCAGACTCCTTCATTTGCTACTTCCGAAGCAGCTGTGTACTTCGCTTCACACGTAGATCCCGCCACGACGCTTTGTTTGGAACTGCACCAACTGACAGCTCCACCGTTCAATGTAAACACGTATCCGGTTTGCGATTTAGAATCGTCCGGATCAGTGTCAAAGCTTGCATCGACGTAACCATTTACGATGAGCTCTTTGTCACCTCCATAAACGAGAAACATATCCTTAGTCCTTTTCAGGTATTTCAGGATGTTCTTGACCGTTGTCCAGTGATCCACTCCTGGATTACTTTGGTACCTTCCTGCTAGACTTATAGCAAGGCATACATCAGGTCTGGTACACAGCATTGCATACATGATAGAGCCTCTGGCTGAAGCATAGGGAACATCTGTCATCTTCTCTCTATCTTCTGCAGTGGTCGGGCATTGAGTCTTACTCAATTTCACACCTTGTAACACAGGCAAGAACCCTTTCTTTGCTTGATCCATTTTGAACTTTTTCAAAACTTTGTCAAGGTATGTGCTTTGTGAAAGTCCAATTAAGCGTCTTGATCTATCTCTATAAATCTTGATGCCCAATATATACACACCTTCACCGAGGTCCATTGAAAAACTCTTATTCAAGTATCCCTTTATGCTATCCAGAAATTCTATGTCATTTCCAATCAGCAATATGTCATCCACATATAATATCAGAAATGCCTCAGAGCTCCCACTCACTTTCTTGTAAATACAGGCTTCTCCAAAAGTCTGTATAAAACCGAATGCTTTGATCACACTATCAAAGCGTTTATTCCAACTCCGAGAGGCTTGCACCAGTCCATAAATGGATCGCTGGAGCTTGCACACTTTGTTAGCTTTCTTTGGATCGACAAAACCTTCCCGTTGCATCATATACAACTCTTCTTCCGGAAATCCATTCAGGAATGCAGTTTTGTTTATCCATTTGCCAGATTTCATAAAATGCAGCAATTGCTAACATGATTCGGACAGACTTAAGCATATATACGAGTGAGAAACTCTCATCGTAGTCAACACCTTTGAACTTTGTCGAAAACCTTTTGCGACAATTCTAGCTTTGTAGATAGTAACGCTACTATCAGCGTCCGTATTCCTCTTGAAGATCCATTTAATCTCAATGGCTTGCCAATCATTGGGCAAGTCAATCAAAGTCCATACTTTGTTCTCATACATGGATCTCATCTCAGATTTCATGGTCTCAAGCCATTTTGCGGAATCTGGGCTCACCATCGCTTCTTCATAGTTCGTAGGTTTGTCATGGTCTAGTAACAAAACCTCCAGAACAGGATTACCGTACCACTTTGGAGCGGATCTTACTCTGGTTGACCTACGAGGTTCAGTAATAACTTGAACTGAAGTTCCATGATCATCATCATTAACTTCCTCACTAATTGGTATAGGCGTCACAGAAACTGGTTTCTGCGATGAACTACTTTCCAATAAGGGAGCAGGTACAATTACCTCATCAAGTTCTACTTTCCTCCCACTCACTTCTTTCGAGAGAAACTCCTTCTCTAGAAAGGATCCATTTTTAGCAACGAATGTCTTGCCTTCGGCTCTATGATAGAAGGTGTACCCAACTGTCTCCTTTGGGTATCCTATGAAGACACATTTCTCCGATTTGGGTTTGAGCTTATCAGGATGAAACTTTTTCACATAAGCATCGCAACCCCAAACTTTAAGAAACGACAACTTTGATTTCTTGCCAAACCACGGTTCATAAGATGTCGTCTCAACGGATTTAGATGGTACCCTATTTAACGTGAATGCAGCTGTCTCTAATGCATAACCCCAAAACGATAGTGGTAGATCGGTAAGAGACATCATATATCGCACCATATCTAATAAAGTACGGTTACGATGTTCGGACACACCATTACACCGTGGTGTTCCAGGTGGCGTGAGTAGTAAAACTATTTCACATTGTTTTAACTGAAGGCCAAACTCATAACTCAAATGCTCTTCTCCACGATCAGATCGTAGAAACTTTATTTTCTTGTTATGATGATTTTCCGCTTCACTCTGAAATTATATGAACTTTTCAAATGTTTCAGACTTCTGTTTCATTAAGTAGATATACCCATATCTGCTCAAATCATCTGTGAAGGTCAGAAAATAATGATACCTGCTACGAGCCTCAATATTCATCGGACCACATACATCTGTATGTATGATTTCCAACAAATCTGTTGCTCTCTCCATAGTTCCGGAGAACGGCGTTTTAGTCATCTTGCCCATGAGGCACGGTTCGCAAGCATCAAGTGATTCATAATCAAGTGACTCCAAAATCCCCATCAGTATGGAGTTTCTTCATGCGCTTTACACCAATATGACCTAAACGGCAGTGCCACAAATAAGTTGCACTATCATTATTAACTTTGCATCTTTTGGCTTCATTATTATGAATATGTGTATCACTACAATCGAGATCCAACAAACCATTTTATTGGGTGTATGACCATAGAAGGTTTTATTCATGTAAATAGAACAACAGTTATTCTCTAATTTAAATGAATAACCGTATTGCAACAAACATGATCAAATCATATTCATGCTCAACGCAAACACCAAATAACACTTATTTAGTTTCAACACTAATCCCGAAAGTATAGGGAGTGTGCGATGATGATCATATCAATCTTGGAACTACTTCCAACACACATCGTCACCTCGCCTTTTACTAGTCTCTGTTTATTCTGCAACTCCCGTTTCGAGTTACTACTCTTAGCAACTGAACCAGTATCAAATACCGAGGGGTTGCTATAAACACTAGTAAAGTACACATCAATAACATGTATATCCAATATACCTTTGTTCACTTTGCCATCCTTTTTATCCACCAAATAGTTGGGGTAGTTCCGCTTCCAGTGACCAGTCCCTTTACAGTAGAAGCACTTAGTCTCAGGCTTAGGACCAGACATAGGCTTCTTCACTTGAGCAGCAACTTGCGTGCCGTTCTTCTTGAAGTTCCCCTTCTTCCCTTTGCCCTTTTCTTGAAACTAGTGGTCTCGTCAACCATCAACACTTGATGTTTTTCTTGATTTCTACCTTCGTCGATTTCAGCATCATGAAGAGCTCGGGAATTACTTTCGTCATCCCTTGCATACTATAGTTCATCACGAAGTTCTACTAACTTGGTGATGGTGACTAGAGAATTCTGTCAATCACTATTTTATCTGGAAGATTAACTCCCACTTGATTCAAGCGATTGTAGTACCCAGACAATCTGAGCACATGTTCACTGCTTGAGCTATTCTCCTCCATCTTTTAGCTATAGAACTTGTTGGAGACTTCATATCTCTCAACTCGGGTATTTTCTTGAAATATTAACTCCAACTCCTGGAACATCTCATATGGTCCATGACGTTCAAAACGTCTTTGAAGTCCCGATTCTAAGCCGTTAAGCATGGTGCACTAAACTATCAAGTAGTCATCATACTGAGCTAGCCAAACGTTCGTAACGTCTGCATCTGCTCCCGCAATAGGTCTGTCACCTAGCGGTGCATCAAGGACATAATTCTTCTGTGCAGCAATGAGGATAATCCTCAGATCACGGATCCAATCCGCATCTTTGCTACTAACATCTTTCAACATAATTTTCTCTAGGAACATAAAAAATAAACACAGGGAAGCAACAACGCGATCTATTGATCTACAACATAATGTGCAAAATACTATCAGGACTAAGTTCATGATAAATTTAAGTTCAATTAATCATATTACTTAAGAACTCCCACTTAGATAGACATCCCTCTAATCTTCTAAGTGATCACGTGATCCATATCAACTAAACCATGTCCGATCATCACGTGAGATGGAGTAGTTTCAATGGTGAACATCACTATGTTGATCATATCTACTATATGATTCACGCTCGACCTTTTGGTCTCCGTGTTCCGAGGCCATATCTGTTATATGCTAGGCTCGTCAAGCTTAACCTGAGTATTCCGTGTGTGCAACTGTTTTGCACCCGTTGTATTTGAACGTAGAGCCTATCACACCCGATCATCACGTGGTGTCTCAGCACGAAGAACTTTCGCAACGGTGCATACTCAGGGAGAACACTTATACTTTGATAATTTAGTGAAGGATCATCTTATAATGCTACCGTCAATCAAAGCAAGATAAGATGCGTAAAAGATAAACATCACATGCAATCAATATAAGTGATATGATATGGCCATCATCATCTTGTGCTTGTGATCTCCATCTCCGAAGCACCGTCATGATCACCATTGTCATCGGCGTGACACCTTGATCTCCATCATAGCATCGTTGTCGTCTCGCCAACTTATTGCTTCTACGACTATAGCTACCGCTCAGTGATAAAGTAAAACAATTACATGGCGATTGCATTGCATACAATAAAGCGACAACCATATGGCTCCTGCCAGTTGCCGATAACTTTGTTACAAAACATGATCATCTCATACAATAAAATCCAGTATCATGTCTTGACCATATCACATCACAACATGCCCTGCAAAAACAAGTTAGACATCCTCTACTTTGTTGTTGCAAGTTTTACGTGGCTGCTACGGGCTTAGCAAGAACCGTTCTTACCTACGCATCAAAACCACAACGATAGTTTTTCATGTTGGTGCTGTTTTAACCTTCGCAAGGACCGGGCATAGCCACACTCGGTTCAACTAAAGTGAGAGAGACAGACACCCGCCGGTCACCTTTAAGCAACGAGTGCTCGCAACGGTGAAACCAGTCTCGCGTAAGCGTACGCGTAATGTCGGTCCGGGCCGCTTCATCTCACAATACCGTCGAACCAAAGTATGACATGCTGGTAAGCAGTATGACTTATATCGCCCACAACTCACTTGTGTTCTACTCGTGCATAACATCAACGCATAAAACTAGGCTCGGATGCCACTGTTGGGGAACATAGTAATTTCAAAAAATTTCCTACGAACACGCAAGATCATGGTGATGCATAGCAACGAGAGGGGAGAGTGTTGTCCACGTACCCTCGTAGACCGATAGCGGAAGCGTTAACACAACGCGGTTGATGTAGTCGTACGTCTTCACGATCCGACCGAACAAGTACCGAACGTACGGCACCTCCGAGTTCAGCACACGTTCAGCTCGATGACGTCCCTCGAACTCCGATCCAGCCGAGTGTTGAGGGAGAGTTTTGTCAGCATGACGGCGTGGTGACGATGATGATGTTCTACCGATGCTAGGCTTCGCCTAAGCACCGCTACGATATTATCGAGGTGTAATATGGTGGAGGGGGCACCGCACACGGCTAAGAGATCAATAGATCAATTGTTGTGTCTATGGGGTGCCCCTTGCCCCCGAATATAAAGGAGCAAGGGGGAGGCCGGCCGGCTCTTGTTGGCGCGCCAGGAGGAGTCCTCCTCCTCCTAGTAGGAGTAGGACTCCCCTCTTTCCTACTCCTACTAGGAGGGGGAAAGGAAGGGGGAGAGGGAGAAGGAAAGGGGGGCGCCGCCCCCCCTCTCCTAGTCCAATTCGGACCAGAGGGGGAGGGGGCGCGCGGCCCCTCCTGGCTGCCCCTCTCTCTCCACTAAGGCCCATAAGGCCCATTACTTCTCCCGGGGGGGGGGGGGTTCCGGTAACCCTCCAGCACTCCGGTTTTCTCCGAAATCACCCGGAACACTTCCGGTGTCCGAATATAGTCGTCCAATATATCAATCTTTATGTCTCGACCATTTCGAGACTCCTCGTCATGTCCGTGATCATATCCGGGACTCCGAACAACCTTCGGTACATCAAAACATATAAACTCATAATATAACTGTCATCGTAACGTTAAGCGTGCGGACCCTACGGGTTCGAGAACTATGTAGACATGACCGAGACACGTCTCCGGTCAATAACCAATAGCAGAACCTGGATGCTCATATTGGCTCCCACATATTCTACGAAGATCTTTATCGGTCAGACCGCATAACAACATACGTTGTTCCCTTTGTCATTGGTATGTTACTTGCCCGAGATTCGATCGTCGGTATCTCAATACCTAGTTCAATCTCGTTACCGGCAAGTCTCTTTACTCGTTCCGTAATACATCATCTTGCAACAAACTCTTTAGTTGCAATGTTTGCAAGGCTTAAGTGATGTGCATTACCGAGAGGGCCCAGAGATACCTCTCCGACAATCGGAGTGACAAATCCTAATCTCGAAATACGCCAACCCAACAAGTACCTTGGGAGACACCTGTAGAGCACCTTTATTATCACCCAGTTACGTTGTGACGTTTCGTAGCACACACAGTGTTCCTCCAGTAAACAGGAGTTGCATAATCTCATAGTCATAGGAACATGTGTAAGTCATGAAGAAAGCAATAGCAACATACTAAACAATCAAGTGCTAAGCTAACGGAATGGGTCAAGTCAATCACATCATTCTCCTAATAATGTGATCCCGTTAATCAAGTGACAACTCATGTCTATGGCTAGGAAACATAACCATCTTTGATCAACGAGCTAGTCAAGTAAAGGCATACTAGTGACACTCTGTTTGTCTATGTATTCACACAAGTATTATGTTTTCGATTAATACAATTCTAGCATGAATAATAAACATTTATCATGAAATAAGGAAATAAATAATAACTTTATTATTGCCTCTAGGGAATATTTCCTTCAGGGGGAAGGGGGCCGGCCCCTCTAAATGAGATCTAGAGGGGGGGCGACGGCCAAGGGGGAGGGAGCTTGCCCCCCAAGCAAGGGGGCGCCCCCTTTAGGGTTCCCCCAAACCCTAGGTGCATGGGCCCTAGGGGGGTTGGCGCCCAGCCCACTTAGGGCTGGTTCCCTTCCACCTACAGCCCATAAGGCCCTCCGGGGCAGGTGGACCCCCGGAACCCCTCCGTTGGTCCCGGTACAATACCGGTACACCCCCGAATAATTCCGGTGACCGTATGATGACTTCCCATATATAAATCTTCACCTCCGGACCATTCCGGAACTCCTTGTGACGTCCAGGATCTCATCCGGGACTCCGAACAACATTCGGTAATCACATACAAACCTTCCTTATAACCCTAGCGGCATCGAACCTTAAGTGTGTAGACCTACGGGTTCGGGAATCATGCAGACATGACCGAGACACCTCTCTAGCCAATAACCAACAGCGGGATTTGGATACCCATGTTGGCTCCCACATGTTCCACGATGATCTCATCGGATGAACCACGATGTCAAGGATTCAAGCAATCCCGTATACAATTCCCTTTGTCAATCGATACGTTACTTGCCCGAGATTCGATCGTCGGTATCCCAATACCTCGTTCAATCTCGTTACCGGCAAGTCACTTTACTCGTTCCGTAATGCATGATCCCGTGACTAACTACTTAGTCACATTGAGCTCATTATGATGATGCATTACCGAGTGGCCCAGAGATACCTCTCCGTCATACGGAGTGACAAATCCCAGTCTCGATCCGAGCCAACCCAACACACACTTTCGGAGATACCTGTAGTGCACCTTTATAGCCACCCAGTTACGTTGTGACGTTTGGTACACCCAAAGCATTCCTACGGTATCCGGGAGTTGCACGATCTCATGGTCTAAGGAAATGATACTTGACATTAGAAAAGCTTTAGCAAACGAACTACACGATCTAGTGCTATGCTTAGGATTGGGTCTTGTCCATCACATCATTCTCCTAATGATGTGATCCCGTTATCAATGACATCCAATGTCCATGGTCAGGAAACCGTAACCATCTATTGATCAACGAGCTAGTCAACTAGAGGCTCACTAGGGACATGTTATGGTCTATGTGTTCACACATGTATTACGATTTCCGGATAACACAATTATAGCATGAACAATAGACAATTATCACGAACAAGAAAATATAATAATAACCATTTTATTATTGCCTCTAGGGCATATTTCCAACACCCTCCTCCCTCCCGCTAGATAGCGCGCGTATCTAACTTCCGCCTCCGCCCTAGTGGTGTACCCTTTGTAACTGTTACCGCTGAAACGGTGAACCTGTCTCCGACACTCCTCCCAGTCATCGTAGACTCCGGGAACCTTACCCTTGTACACGGCATACGACGGCATCTCTATATATGCACTAGCCAAACAAAACGTTAGTAGCAATTCACAGACAATACATATCCAATATATAAGTATGCAACAAAAGGATCGGAAGAGAAAAGCAACACATTAATAGCATGATTCATGGTGCTACTAATAAATAGCATCGATTACATATAAGTTGAACGACTGTCCAAACCAAAGAGACATACAAGTTCATTAAAGTTTAATATTACAACATGAGCCAATCGACATTTCAGAACTACATAGCATCACTACTTTCGACTCGACTCAGGGACCGGAGCGTGGTTGAAGCCGCCGTCTTTCGTGATGGTCATGAAATCGCGGGCGTTGTCAGCCTGCATTTGTAGCGTTGTTTCTATCTCACTGTTGGACGGTTGAGATCTGAGGTAGAACTGCCCCGAGGTACAAAGGACATCTTGATGGATGATTTCCGCAAACTTCGAGTGGATGCGAAAGAATTCTTGTCTGATGTCCGCGTCCTGGATTGCCGACAAGCGTGTGGCCCAATCTTTGAGATTATTTGGTAGCAGAAGGTGATTATGGTCCCGTACGATCGCCCGCATGTGATGGAGGGCGTAGTAGGCATCCTTCTACCCACCAGGTGGCTGCTTGACGCAGGGGAACGTCGTATTGTGGGTGAACACGTGCTTGCCGTACCTACGAATTGGCCTGCTGAAGGTGCCTCCAGATCTGGCGTAGCCGGGAAGAGCTTCATCAAGAACTTTCTTGATATTTGTGTAGTCTTTCGTCGACTGACGGTCCGGGTCGAAATACGTGGCCATGGAATATTTCGAGCTTAAGAGGATGAGTGTGCAATGTGTGTCACTGCACAAAACACGGAATGTTAGAAAAAAAAGAACGATCGAAATCTAAGAAATCATCTGTTATAGGGCGGTGAGGGGATGACTTACTCGGGAAAGTAAGGCACGAGGAAGTTCCTTATCTGGGTTTGCCAGAATGACGCCTTCGAGGTATGAACTCGCGACTTGCCGGTCCCCAGCGCTGCCCAAGATCTTGGCACGCATGTAGAAGGGGTCGACTATCACGATGTCCGGGGTCTTGTCTCTAATGATCCGCATCTCCATACTCAGTGAAAATAGCCGAACGAAGCTGTAGTGCAGCGGATGAAGGTTAAACATAGTGAAGATGTCATCAAACCGCAGGACGATCGTACCCCTGATGGCGCTATCCACAAAGCCCTTGCCCTCTGGCACCTTGGCCACGAAAACAAGGTATGCCACATCATTCTCGGAGAGACGCCGCTTCTCCAAAGAAAGAACACTCTCATTCAGACTCCGCATAGCACCGGTTGCAGCATTGAGAAGATTAGTCGGTAGCATCGCCCTACCCGCCACATGCACCCTCCTCGAGATATCCTTAGGTGAAGGTGGCCCGTCCTGAGCACGGATCGTACTCGGTGTCGGCTGGCTCGCACCGCCCTTGTTATTCTTTCGTTTCCGTCCCTTCTTGTTCATCTGCTGTAATGGGATCGAGTTCTGCTCAGAGACTGCCTTCTTGAGTGTGTTGGGGCTGATAATATTCCGCAGCTCGGCTATAGGAGGCTCGGTGAAGGCGGCAGCTGGAGGCGTCTCCTGAGAACTGAACGCCAGACGACGGCAGTTGCAATTGGGTTTCTCCGCGGTACCAGCTAGATCACGGTCGTATTTTCAGGGCTGGGTTCTTGAGAAGGAGGCCCGAAGAATTCGTCACCGTACCCATGTTCGGCAAAGTACTTATCGACGTTGGTAAATGTACCGTCATCGTTATCGTCGTCGTCCAGATCCTGTGCCATATGCATGTCCGGATCCTGTGCCATAGGGATGTCCGGCATGTCCGGTAGCGTTGCGGCGGTCTTGCCATGGCTTGGTGCCGGCACGACTGGCGGTGTTGTCTGTGGGGTGGTGTCCCCCGCCCCCAAACGAATCTGGATCTTCGGCCAAAGCAGGGGCCAGCTTACGCAGGCGCTGAGGGTCATCGCATCATCTTCGTCGGCCCCAGCGGGTCGAATCAGAGGTAACAACTCGTCGCAGCCTGGCAGCACCCGAACCAGTTCAAGCCTATACACGGTGGGTGGCATCGGATTACCGTGGAACACATGGTTGCCCGGTTGAATGATTCTGCCCTTGGCGACATCGATCAACTCGCCGCCTACGAAGTGCAGGTGAGTGCATGGAACATCGGCGGCGCCCTGCGAAAACATGTAGGGCGTCAGGGATGCCCAGTCTAAGGCAAGGAGATGAAGTCATCGGCCGAGAGGCTTAGTTACCGTGATGGCGTCGAGCTCGGCTAATGTCGAGGCACCGCCAATGGCGGGCATGCAACTGACGGAGGGGCCGCTTGCTGCCGAGGTGCCGGACGGCTTACACCTGGGTGCATTAAGATCCAATGCCCGTGCCGGCGCCGGAGACACCAATACCGCCTCCACCGGAGACACCAATGGCGCCACCTGTGCGTTGTGCGAGTTGCTGGCCGTGAAGCTGGAAACCGGGGGCGGCCCCTGTTGGCCACCCGCAATCCACGTCTGCAACCCCTGAATCAAGGTAGGCACAATGGCGGTGAGCGTCGTTCCCAGTTGTTGTTGCACTTGCTCTTGGACAATGTCCGGAATCCGCGCCACTTGTGCCTTGAGTTCTTGAACCTCGCGCGACTGGCTTTCCGAGCTGGTCTTTTTCTCCTTTCGCCCAGCAGCGTTATAGTATGACGACCATTTTGTGGACAAGCCTTTGCCGGCCACACGACCAGCTGACGACGGCTTACTGAGCTTATCCTTGTTTTTCATTACATTCAACGCCCTATTTAGAGTGCTGTCCCAAGGGGAGCTCTGAGACGACCCCGCTCTACTGCTTTCAGTCTCCTGCGGAAGGAATGTGAACCATTTAGAAATTTGGCTTCATTAATTAGAATGCAACCATATGGAGCTAATTACGCGGGGGTGTATTCCTTACCAGAACACGCTCAAGCGCCTTGGTCTTCAGATCCGTGGTAAGCTCCTTTGTTACCGGGTCCTCCTTGTACCGGGCCCTGACATAGTTCCTGGTCTGCTTGTCACGGTATTTCTCGAAGCGGGGTGGTAGGCCTTGCTCGGCATGCTCCGCGTCCTCCTTGTCCCATATAGGCTCCGCCACTCTGTAACTGTCAGGACCGAGTTGGTGGACCCCTAAGTTCAAGTCCCACATTTTTCCCCCACTGACTTGATTCCACGGTTGCGCTGCTCTCGCACTTGATCTTGAACTCCTTGTAGTCATCTTCGCTAATCGAAGGATTTTTCGCCTTGATCTTCTCATAACTATCACCTTTGTCAATCATTCTCTTCACCGCGCTTCTCCAAGTAGACAGGGCCGTGCTCATCTTTGTGAGGGCGGCACTGTTCACTTTATTCCCTGAGAGGCGTGTGTTTGCAAAGTCAGCGGGGAACTTGTATCGTTCGTGCAGCTTCATGAAGAGGAGGTTGCGCAAATTCCCTCGGTCCTTATGCCTTAGGTTCTCGGTGTTGATCGAGACGGTGCTCCGGAGAATGCACCCGAGCTGAACCGAGTACCCCTTGACTAATTCCTTGGGCGTCGTTGGATGCCCGTCGGAGTTCACTTCAGTAAATTCCTCCTTGACGGTGCCGAGCATGTTCGGGCGCCGGTCCTTCCGTTGCCTCTTCGGTTGGCTGCCATCTGTGCGTGCGCTGCCATCATCAGTGGTGGCATCCTCGGCGGCACCATCAGTGGTGTCATCCCCGATGCCACTAGGGGTTGTGTAGTCAGGATCGGTGTCTTCCGCGGCGTCCTCATAGCGGTGAGGTTCTTCCTCCATCTCCTGGGACAGCTCCCAGAATGCCTTGCCGCCCGAACCGCCGGCCTCATCATTGTGGGCCATGTTTCGCTCTAAATAGGAAAAAAGTTTGGTCAAAAAGTTGGTCATTATCAAGGAACAAGATCATGGTCTCATCATTTAGGGTTTGTCGACACCGCGGCATCCTAAAAGCTAAGCTTTTATCATTTTGGGTTTGTCGACGCCGAGGCACCCTAAAAGCCTAAGCTTTCATCATTTAGGTTTTTATCGACACCGAGGCACCCTAAAAGCCAAGGTTTTATAATTTAGGGTTTGTCGACGCTGAGGCACCCTAAATGCTAAGTTAAGTTTTCATCATTTAGGGTTTATCGATGCCGAGGCACCCTAGGTTGACTGATATATATGGGTATCTTCTAATAATATACCCTATCAAGAAAAGGGAAGGAGAATTCTAAGTTGGGCCTAATCACTTGGCTCTATTGCCACCTATGGTTTAATGCAGCAAGAATAAAGGGGCAGTTGATCCTACTTAATTAAGTACTAAGATACCCCGACCCATGCATTAGTCGCAAGTACCCCATATGTCGTATTTTTAGCAAAGTCATGCTAAAATTCATGGAAAATTTCAGCATGACCTTTGCTGAAAATAGGACATATGGAGTACCCAAATTTGCCGGAACGGAAGTTAATCGACATTCCAGCAAACTCAAGGGCCTCTCGGGGTACCTACAAAATCATTATCCCCGCGTAATGAAGTCGCCAATGGGTCATTTCAGAAGATCACAAGTAGCATCATCACAAGTACAACATCATCACAAGTACAGCAGCAGCAGCAGTGAATACAGGCATAACAGCAGCAGGTTTAATTAACTACTATCAACATCACATTGAAATCACATCACATTGCCTACAAACAACGGTTCTTTCCTTTCTTTTCATTTTTTGCCAAGTGATAGCAAATGATTAGCCACTTATTAAACGAGATGAAAAAGAAAGAAGCTCCATCTACTCTAAATGAGAGATAACTTGTTGAGCAACCACAACAATCAAAAGAAAGAATAAAAGAGGATGCAATGCAGTGCTGCTGTCTTTTGAGTCAAGTGAGCGAATGATGTCAATGGATTCCCACAAATAATTCCATGTGAGTAAGCATATAAGCAAAGCACTGGAGATCATGACAAGCCGCCGCCGCCACAATTCCCAATTGTATGCACCACTAAAAGCTCAGTGCATCACAACACTGCACCACTATAGCGCGATAAACCATAATCTCAATCGAAAACTTTGAGCAGTGGAATCTGACTGCAGTATGCCCTGAAGCGAGGCCAGGCCGATCCTCTGCCTCATTCAGGTGGTGTGCATCTGCACCCAACATCTCCAGGTAGAAAGAAGGCAACATCTAATCTAAATTAAGTAAATTGAAGACATAGTTTGCGTGGATTAGACTAAACCAATATTTCCAGGTAAGCTTCCCATGTTCAACAAGTACAGCCTATGTGCATGCCTGCTATGTCTTCTCTAGTTAGCACTTAGCACCCAGAAAGATTAATATATCATAAACAATCCACACAAGCACTCCATGTATTGGGGGAAAAGACTTTATTAAATCTAGAATCTCAAACATCGGGCTCCATTTGACACTCTGGTGGTTTATGAGTCTATGATAATGCCATTTGTCTATCAAATATTTGCCTATTAGCATTATGTTCAACAAAAACATTCCTACTTCCATGGCTGTTTTATTATATTATATTTTTGCAGCAGATTGTAAAACAAGTTCTGCAACCACAATTGTGCTTAAGCAAGGTGACAGCATACAAGTAGGCAACATGAGTGGAACTATGATTTAAGCTAATGAGCATACTACACAAAATCATGAAAATACCAAGGTTTACGGTACGATGATAATCACCTTCTAGTGGCCAACCAACAAGGGCCTACCTTTGTTTCTGAATCTTTATTGATTTCAGCACTAGTTAACAGGTCGAAACAAAACAAGTGCCAAAAACAGAACTTCCGCCACACACGAGCAAGTCCACTTATCTGAATGTCTTTCACAACTAATATAAGCATCCAGTTTCTTTAAAAAAATACTAATATAAGCATAATGTAAAAACTGATTTATTTTATTTACTGTATTTGTTTACAGAGAAAAAACAGAGTACCATGGCAAAATTGTTCCCTTGTATTTTTGTTGTTTCGGAGCGACGAACAAGTCACAATTCGTAGCTTAAACTCTGAAGTTTTTAGAAAGGTCTGTCCTAAGTAAACAATTTATTAAAATGTACATAAGCACATTAATCAGAAAACAAAGCAAATCCTCCAAATAAATCAATCTAGCGGCTCCATGGAGATTGATCCAAGACCCGTGAATCTACTAAACATGCAGTGTCACCACGGTCCCCAAACCCAAAAAAAGGCCTTTGAACCCAGTAGTAATGGAATTGAACCATCAAATTGAAGAGGGTAGGAATCACCTCGAACCGGCGGAGGAGGACGTCGACGTTTTCGCGACGGTGGGGCGTTGAAGACCTGGCGGCGAGGTTCCTCCTCTCGGTGGCGGCGGGGCTCCTCCCCTTGGTGGCGGCGGTGGCCTCTTCCCCTCGGTGGCGGCGGCGGGGCTCCTCCTCTCCCTGTGGAGGTGGGGCGTTGATCCGGCGGCAGCGCTGGAACCCTAGCGCTGGCCTTGCTCGTCGGAGCACCTCGTCGGAGCGGGCGCGGCGGTTGTCGGAGCGGGTGAGGCGGCGGCGCAGTACGGGTCGGGGCAGTGGGCGGGTCGGGGCAGTGGGCGGGTGAGAGATGCGGAAGATAGAAAGGGGACTGGGGATTTTTGTGGGGGGGGGGAGGGTTAGCAATGGCGCACCCCCGAGCGGTGCGCCATTAGTAAATTTTTTTGATAGCAATGGTGCACCCCCTGGCGGTGCGCCATTAGTAAATATTTTTTTTGTACAACAATGGCGCATCCCATAGAGGTGCGCCGTTAGTAATCTTTTTTTGGATAGCAATGGCGCACCCCCTAGCGGTGCGCCATTAGTAAATTTTTTAGGATTTTTTGTTGCCTAATTCACCCGCTCGGCGGTGGGTGGTCCGCTCGGCCGATTCCGTTCGGGGGAACCGAGCGAGGAGACAGGGGAGGGTGCAGGGGGTCGTCGGCAGCGGTGGAGCGGGGGAGGGTGCGAGGGGTCGTCGGCGGCGGTGGAGCGGGGGAGGGTGCGGGGGGTGCTCGGCGGCGGTGGAGCAGGGGAGGGTGCGGGGGGTCGTCGGCGGCGGTGGAGCGGGGGAGGGTGCGGGGGGTGCTCGGCGGCGAGGGGGATCTGGCGAGGCGGGATCGAGATCGAGTGTCCTCATGAATATTCAATATTAACAAATTCAATACTTTTTGTGAGTTAGAAATTCAATACCGTAATAAACATAAATAAATATTCATGAGGACACTAGAACAGAAGAAATATCATTTCAATATGTCGAAATACAATCGAGAAATGAAGGCTACAATTTAAATACAATCGATCTTAGCTAGCTATCTGTTCACAATCTTCTTGTCCTTATTTTTCGTAAATGGAGTTCTTCTCTTGAACGGACGTCCTTTAGGTAGGGTGGTCCTGCTTCTTCTTGTGGTGTATGCCGGTACTTCATCGTCGTCGTCATGTTCCATCTTCGGGTCGCCGTACTTGTCGAAGTCTTGCTCATTGGCGACTCCATCCATTCCCATGATCTTCCTTTTGCCTCTCCTCACGACAACACGACTGGGCTTTGACGGGTCGGTAATGAAGAAGCATTGGTCCACTTGGGAAGCCAGTACCCATGGCTCATTTTCCGCGGTGACGTTTGCACCCGCGGTCTTGGATTTGGCTTCGGGTATAACCATGGTGGTGAAATACCGGTCTTGTTTTAGGACGCTCTTGGCCCATCTGACACGGGACATCGGGACCTTCTCTCCAGCGTAGCTAAGCTCCTAGATCTCCTCGATCCTTCCGTAGTATCTGTCCTTGTCATTACCGGTGTAGGATTCCATCGTTACCCCAGAGTTCTGATAACCATCGCTCTTCATGTCCTTTCCCTCGGTGTAGAATGTGTAGCCGTTGATATCGTACGCCTCATACGTTATGAGGTTGTGCTCGGCGCCCTGTGACAAGGTGAATATGAGTTGTTCTTTGACGGAAGAATCCTCATGTAAAGGGTACGACAGAAGCTTCTGCTTGAACCAACGCGTGAAACATGAGTTGTGCTCTTTGATTATATCTCCGTCCGTCCTCTGTTGGCCTCGGTCATTGTACGTCTTCTCAATAAAGGTTTGTGCTCTACCACCCAAGGATCAACCACGCCTATGTGTTGTAGCGCGACTAGGTTTGCTCTTTCAAAGTCGGCCAGTCGACCCTCGAAGTCGACATGCATTTCGCGGCGACCCTCACGGTGACCCCATCCAGCGAGCCTGCCGAGGTGCCTGTTGACGGGCAGACCAACGGGGTTCTCGATGCCTAGATAATTCATGCAGTAGGAGATGCACTCTTCAGTCAGAAAGCCCCTGGCTATACTTCCCTCTGGACATGACATGTTGCGAACGTATCCTTTGATGACACCATTCATCCTCTCGAATGGCATCATGCTGTGCAGGAACGTCGGCCCGAGTTGGATGATATCCTCCACGATATGGACCAGCAAATGCACCATAACGTCGATGAATGCGGGCGGGAAGTACATCTCAAGCTCGCATAGTATCACCACGATCTCTTCCTGTAGCCTTCTGAGTTTCCTCACGCCAACCGACTTCCGAGAGATGACGTCGAAAAAGTTGCATAGGCCAAATAGCGTTTCACGGACGTGCGCGTCCATGATCCCACGGATTGCAACTGGAAGTATCTGCGTCATCAGCACGTGACAGTCGTGAAACTTCATCCCGCTGAACTTCTGCTTCGCTAAGTCTAGGTATCTGCTTATCTTCCCCGCATAACCGTAAGGAAGTTTTACTCCTACGAGGCAGGTGAAAAACTGATCGATCTCCTCCTGACTTAGAGTGAAGCACGCGGGAGGGAAGTTATTTCCGGTCTTCTTGGCCTTTTCGCCTTTGCGACGACTTTCCGTGTCCTGCTTCGCCTCATCATCATCATCATTAGCGTGAAGCTCCTCCCTGATGCCCATTGATTTCAAGTCTGCCCTTGCTTTCGGCCCATCTTTGGTCCTCTCTGGCATGTTGAGCAGGGTACCAAGCAGACTCTCGCACACGTTCTTCGTGATATGCATGACATCAAGGCTGTGAGGCACACGGTGGATCTTCCAGTACGGCAAGTCCCAGAAAACAGACCTCATTTTCCATACCTTCAGCAGCGGCTCTGGCGCCTTTCGCTTCTTTCCCGGCTCTGGCGCCTTTTGCTTCTTTCCCGGCAGTGGGCAATCTTTCCAATTTTTCAACAGCTCGTCTATTTCCTTGCCGCTCCTCGTACGCGGGCGTCTTCGGGTTTTGGTTTCACCATCGAACAGATCCTTGCGTTTCCTCCATGAGTCATCGTCGCGAAGCCACCTTCGATGTCCCATGAACACGGTTTTCGAAGACCCGGGATCTCTATCTACTTGGTGATACGTTGTGTCATCCATGCACCTGACGCATCCAGAAAATCCGTGGACCACCTGCCCCGCGACATATCCGTAACCGAGATAGTCCTGCACCGTCGTGAGCAGTGCGGCTCTCATAGGGAAATATTCTTTCTCTGCGGCGTCCCACGTATTGGATGGCGTTTTCCACAGCGTGTCTAGCTCCTCTTTCAGCAGCCCCAGATAGAGAGTGATGTCGTTCCCTGGTTGTTTCAGCCCTTCAATTAGCATACTCATGTGAATGTACTTCCTCTTCATGCACAACCAGGGGGGAAGGTTGTACATCCACACAAACACAGGCCAGGTGCTATGTGTGCTTCTCTGGCTGCCAAACGGATTGACTCCATTGGTGCTCGCGCCCAACACGATGTTCCTTGGATCGTTCCCAAATTCTGGGTGTTCGAAATTCAACGCTTGCCACTGGCTCCCATCCTTAGGGTGACTCAACATCTTGTCTTTTTTATTTATTTCCGGATCATTTGCGTCATCTTCTCGCTTCTTCTCCACCCTATCCGCGTGCCAACGCAGGAGCTTTGCTACCTTAGGGTCCGCGAAATACCGCCGCAAACGAGGAGTGATCGGAAAGTACCACACCACTTTTCGAGGAGCTTTCTTCCTCTTCTTGTATCGAGTGACGCCACACACCGGACATATGGTAGACTCCGCGTGCTCGTCCCGATAAATGATGCAATTGTTCATGCACACATGGTATTTCACGTGCGGTAAATCCAGAGGACACACGATTTTCCTCGCCTCCTCGAAACTGGTCAGGCACTTGTTCCCCTTGGGAAGACGTTCGTGCAGAATGACATGTTCTCGTCGAAGCATGCGTCGGTCATTTTGTGTTTTACCTTCATCTCCAGAATGACATGTTCTCGTCGAAGCAGCTCTTGAATATGAGGGTCCTGCAGCCAGCCCATCCATGGTCCATCGTCGTCTGCTCCGACATCTTCATCTTCATGATCATGCCCTTCGTCTGCTCCGGCATCTTCCTCATCATCATGTCCGGCATCTTCTACATGATGACTGTGTACTGCATCTACTTCGTGATCATGTCCTAGAGATTCTTCGTCTTCTCGCCCGCCCTCGCTGCGGTTGTCTTGCTGCCCTTCCTCATTTCTTGCCCGGCCCCCATGGACGACTTCATAATCATCTTCATCACCTTGCCACCGATAGCCATCCATGAAACCACGCAAGAGCAAGTGGTCCCGCACCTGTACGGAATCCGGGTCCATAAGGCTCCTCAGCTTGCATCTTCGACACGGACATCTTATCTCCGTCTCGTTCTTTTGAAGCATCTCGGCCTTCGCGGAGCTCAAAAACCTATTCACGATGCCTTCGGTGATCGTGCGGACCATGGTCGCCTGTGGGGTAGAGCAAAACAATATTTTAGAACCAAGAAAAAATTTGGCATGACTTTGCCTAAAAATAGGACAAAAAAGAATGCATAGTGCCAAAATTCTCGCCGAAACGGAAATGAATCAACATTCCGACAAAATATTGGTAACTATCGCATTTCAAATACCGGTACCTGCAAACACAAACATATATGCAACACCACAAACATATGCAACACCACAAACATACATAGATCTAGTTAGGCCATAAAAAGTGCATGTGCACGTTGTTGGAGGGAGAAAAAAGTAGATCTACAACATAAAGAAAGCTTTCCCCTTACTTACCTATCAAAAAAAGGTAATTTAACCACTTAATTTGGATGAATCTATGGTGCAAATGAGGTGAGGAGGAGGAGGCAGCCGAGACAAGCTTGGAGGAGGAGGTGGAGAGAATGAAGTGGGGAAAGTGAGTGTGTAGGTGGCTGTCCAAAATATCTAGCTGGTCCCAGGTTACTAATGGCGCACCACCCACAAATGCGCCATTAGTAACCTTGGTTACTGGTGCGCCATTAGTAGTTTTGCAAAAAAAAAGATAGTAGTGGCGCACGGGGTGACTGGTGCGCCATTACTAGTTTAACTAGTAATGGCGCACTATGCCCTGGTGCGCCATTAGTATTTTTGGAAAAAAAATTATTAGTAGTGGCGCATCATGGTTGTGGTGCGCCACTGCTATATAGTAGTGGCGCACCGCATGTCTGGTGCGCCATTAGTGTCCATATTATCTATAGCACTTTTCGTAGTAGTGTATGGTTCATGGAAAAATGAGATGCTTCATATTTTCAATTAATACAATTTGAAAAAGTATATTCTTAGCCCTTATGTGCCTCCTATTGGTCATTTGCATCCTACCCCCGATGAGTATCTTGACATGGTTCGCAATCTTAGGACTATTGATCTTATCAATAGAGAATTGCCTAGAAATTTGATTGTGTGCTTGCCTACATTTGAATGCGCATCTTTACCTCTTTATCTTTACCTAATAATAAAGCGGCTATTACTTCTTACCACCGTAATTTCGTCCGTTTTTCGTCCGCCATCGTTCCGTCCATATTTATTTTCTATACCCGAGATGGTACTAATCTATCTATATAACCCTGGGCTACGTTGTTGTTTTTCCTGCGGTCCTGTCTACGGTATTGGGAAACCAGCGGCACTTGACATGCAGGCAAGCACGACTGTATTACAGACAAACTCCTAGGCCAAATCTTATTGGCCAACGCTAGGCGCCGGCGCACCGGCCCAAATTTGGGCCGGTTGCGTCCGTTTGATTGAACCCTGCACAACAGTTCATGGGCATCGTTTCCCATCGTCTTTCTCACATCGCGATTGAAAACTGAGTAAAAAAAGGAGGGAGACATGACGGCGCCTCCGCACCCCCTCCGCGTCGCACAGCGCACGTCCGTCGCCGATGCTCGCCCCTTGCCGGTGCTGCCCATCCCCTCATCCCTCTCCCTCAACCCACCTCCAGAATCAATGGCGGACGCCGTGGTTCGCATCCAAAACAACCGTGGTAGCAAAAAAATACGCTGCATCCAGCAAAACTAGAGAACGCTGGTAGCAAAAATTGAAAAAATGGACATTGTTCCAGCAAAAACACGGTGGTAGCAAAAGATGAAGCTCATTCCAGCAAACCAAGAGGCCGGTGGTACCAAACTTGCAAAAAATGGCGTTGTTCCAACAAAATCAAAAAACCGATGGTAGCAAAAAATGTTGATGGCTCCAGCAAAAAAATATTATGGTTGTAGCAAAACTGAAAATTGGGCTTGGATCCAACAAAACCAAAGCATCGATGGTAGCAAAAAATCTTGATGCTTCCAGCAAAAACATATTGCCGTGGTAGCAAAAAAAATAAAATTGGGCGATGGTTCCATCAAATTAAAACACCTATAGTAGCACAATTAGGCTCCCACCCGTGGTCGGTTGCAGCTCCCAGCGAGGCAGGTTGCAGCTCTCGGCGAGGCCGATTTGTAGTTGTTCCCATCCACCAGCTGCAGCTCCCCGGCGTGCTTCCTCCTCCGTGCACCGTCGACCCGTGGTCCATCACACGGGGGCGTCGGGGAGCAAGAAGGGGAGGGCTGACGACCTCTACAAGTTAAAAGAAGAAAATCCTAGTCAGAGAGAGGTCAAGAGAGGAGCAGGGATGCCTCTCCGGTGGGGATCCGGCTTGCCTGCTTCCTCTCCATGCTCCCATCCGTGCTCCCACTTCATCCTACGGCTATTCTTTTCCCTTTTTCTTTTCTAATCTAATCATCTCCCCCCTGATTTTCAGGGGGTGGGGCCGGACCTTATTTTCTTCCAATCAAATCAAGCCACGTATGCGGGAGCACGGATGGGAGCATGGGAAGGGAGCAGGCAAGTCTCGTCCGTCGCTCGCCGGAGAAATCGCCGCACTGGCCGGAGCCAAGCACATGGAGAGAGGCGAGCAGAGGATGAATATGCGCGAGATGCAGAGGCACAAGGAGGAGAGGCGAGCGGAGGATGAAAGGATAAGGCAGACGCGAGCGGCTGAGAGAATAGGACGGGTGGGTGCGGGCCCTTTTGGCCGCGTGGCGCTTATGTGTCGCTCGCGACCGGCCGAGCGTTCGGCGGGCGCGCCGAACCCAAACACTTACCAATCTTATTTGTAGAAACAGAAAAACCAACAAACAACGCACGCACGCACCGCTCCGATCATGGCGGCTTGATTCACGTAACGTCGGCTCGATTCTGATCTCGCGTGCTAGGTCGACCGCAACCGAGGAGAGCACGCCCATAATCATCGCGAGACTGGCGGCGGGCGGCTGCGGTGGACCAGGGGCTTTTTGAAGGATTCTTCGCGTCCTTCCATGGCATGACCGTGAAGAAGCAGATGGAGCGGATGAGGGCCATCTAGATCAAGGCCGAAGCTGCTGCCGTCGTTGATGTTGACGATGATTATGGAAGGACGCAGATGCAGGTAAGAGCTCTATGCTAGGATTCATATCCAGCATGATGATGACGATGACATGCCGCTAGGCGTGAGTTCAGATGAGCAAAAGGCCATCAACATCAAACACACATAGTGAATGCTGCTTATGAGCGGATCATCGTCATCTCCTAAGAAAACTCGCTCATCCTCTCCAACCACGCGTAGAGGCCTACTGTGACGAGCGGCGCCGGCTGCGATTGATTATCAAAGTCCTGTACTCAAAGTCTCGAACTGGACGTGTGCCCATTATGGTGATCGTCATGCTCGGCGGGATTCAGATCATGGGGATGCTCCAGCGTGACTACACCATCCAACGCACGGTGCACGCTTCCATGGCTTGCTGGGCTGGAACGACTTCATGTGTCTTGTCGACCAACATGTTTTTGGGCCCAATCCCGCTCCCGGCACTAAGGCTGCTTCAGCTCCAAGATATTTTGATGGTCACAGGGAGCTGTTGGACGACACCGTGTGTGTTCGCGTAGGGTGAGCTTATGGTCTTCAACATCTGCTATCTTACAACTTCCTCTCTCGCGTGATCTCGGATATGCGCTCTATGCCGGTTCCCGGCAAGCGCTTTCGACCATGACATCAAGTTCTGCAGCTAGACCGTGAATGTGTTAGTCGTGCTCATCATCTGCCCATGATGACGCCCAAGAAAAGTCGGGGAAGGAGAAAAGGATGTTGCTGTCGTGGTTGTCGGGACGACTTGCTGTGGACACAGTAGATGCCATCGAGGGCTAGCCATGGACGAGCGCCTCGCTGCCTCCAGAAAATATGGATGCACGGGCTTCTGCTTGCGGAGCATTAGCTGTTGCGGTGCTGTGACATATACACTATGTGGAGGAAGCTCCTAGTTTGATTTTACATGTGATGATAGGGATTCGTTTGGGGTCTACTTTTGAAAGGCCAATCTGGTTTGTTGCTACTGGGTGGCTTCCCGTGATCCCACAGCTACATGTATGTACATTATACCATTGTATTTCATCTATTCGATTTGAGGTTTGACTCCTTGATCCCGTTTCTTAGGGTTCATGATTGGCAATCCATCTATGGCTATGGAACTAAAACTGTCTACTCCGTTACTAAATGTTCAGGGATGTCTTCAAAAGAGAACAATTCAGACCTTAGATGTACAGTATATTTGATGGATCCGTCTAATTTGTACGTCAAATTACAGTGTATAATTTGTTTGGACACTATATATATATTTCATGAAGCCGTCTAAGTTGGACTGTTGGACTTGAAATTACAGTGTAATTTTTTCCAACTTGCTAATTCAATTTTACTTATTTTAAACTCTATAGTAATTATAAATAGTATAATAATCTATACAATGTTTTTCAAAGGATGTTTCTTTACATCCTCTTATATCACATTTGATGTGAGATGGGTTGTAAATATAGGTCTCTAAATAGTTTTTATATAGAGTTGTTATTTAAATTCCATAAGATAGCACTGGTAGAAAAAAGCCCTTTAGTCCCGGTTCGCAACAGCCTTTAGTCCCGGCTGTGCAACCGGGACTAAATATGCGCGACTAAAGACCCCCCCTTTAGTCGCGCCTCTTACGGACCGTGACTAAAGGCTTTAGTCCCGGTTCTTGTGGCTGAGCGGGACTAAAGGCCAGTCCACGTGGGCGCCCGTGGTCCGTCGGGGCGGAGGACCTTTAGTCCCGATTCTCGTGGCCAACCGGGACTAAAGGCCTCCTCCGCAGGTTTAGGGTTTTAGCCCCCCTAAACCTGGTTTCTTTTTAGTTTGGAGTGTTTTATTTCTTTTATATTTTATTTTGTGTTTTATTTTAATTTTGATAAAGTTTCAGTACACATATTCTACGCTACTATATACATGCATATGAAATTTCAAACAAGAAGAATTCAAGAGGAATATATAATATATATTCAATCTGGGGTGACCATATACAACTTCGAACAAGTTTCCATACACAATTAGGATGGATGACCATATACAACTTCGAACAAGTTTCAATCTCGGGTATGCATATAAATTTCTTCGTCCTCGGTATAGTGTTCTCCTTTAGGATTGATGACTTCCCTCATGAAAAATCCTGCTAATTCTTCTTGAATTGGTCGGAAGGGAGTTATTAGTTACTTGATATTAGGAAATGAACGAAAGAGACCGATCGATATAGAGCTCAAATGATTGAAAATAATTACTTTTGCAGCATTTTTCTCATGTCGGCCCAACGCTTTGGATCCGAATCCATAGAGTCCATGATTAGAACTCTGGAGGTGTGAAGTTCAATATTTAGCAGAATCCAGTGGAACCTGCGGACACGTTACATGCACAGTCATGCATAACTCATCGATTAGACATACCATGCATGGAGTAAACAAAAGAGAATGGGCACAAGAGAGAAACACTCACCCAAAATGGTAAGGAAATAGAATATGACTTTTGAGTTGATGCTTTCTAAGAAACTTGTACAAGTCTTTCTCCACGTCTTCGGGGTGATGTTGTAACACATGTCCATTAACGATATGTGGGTCAATGAACCCAACATCATGGATGTTTCTTATTTTGCATTCCCAAATCTTCAATCTGCATAATAGCGTACGCAACAATATAGTTAGGACAATATATATATATATATATATATATATATATATATATATATATATATATATATAGTGCAGGCAATGAAGAACGAGATGAGGTAGAAATAAATCACTTACAGAACGTAGCAACTCAGCATAGATTTGTCGAGGTCGCGCAGATTGAACACCTGGAACAATTCACTCATATGAACTTCTACAGAGTACCGTTTGGTGTGATGCTCATCTGTAACATCCGCATAAACATATTCTTTGTCGGCCCATGTTATGAATTGCTTGTACCAACGTAGCAGATTTCGCATTTGTGGTGGTACACTCTTTTCCCGCGCAGGCTCGACGAGAGGCCCATTCCGCACATATTGTAATGAGACCGATCGATATAGAGCTCAAATGATTGAAAATAATTACTTTTGCAGCATTTTTCTCATGTCGGCCCAACGCTTTGGATCCGAATCCATAGAGTCCATGATTAGAACTCTGGAGGTGTGAAGTTCAATATTTAGCAGAATCCAGTGGAACCTGCGGACACGTTACATGCACAGTCATGCATAACTCATCGATTAGACATACCATGCATGTAGTAAACAAAAGAGAATGGGCACAAGAGAGAAACACTCACCCAAAATGGTAAGGAAATAGAATATGACTTTTGAGTTGATGCTTTCTAAGAAACTTGTACAAGTCTTTCTCCACGTCTTTGGGGTGATGTTGTAACACATGTCCATTAACGATATGTGGGTCAATGAACCCAACATCATGGATGTTTCTTATTTTGCATTCCCAAATCTTCAATCTGCATAATAGCGTACGCAACAATATAGTTAGGACAATATATATATATATATATATATATATATATATATATATATATATATATATATAGTGCAGGCAATGAAGAACGAGATGAGGTAGAAATAAATCACTTACATAACGTAGCAACTCAGCATAGATTTGTCGAGGTCGCGCAGATTGAACACCTGGAACAATTCACTCATATGAACTTCTACAGAGTACCGTTTGGTGTGATGCTCATCTGTAACATCCGCATAAACATATTCTTTGTCGGCCCATGTTATGAATTGCTTGTACCAACGTAGCAGATTTCGCATTTGTGGTGGTACACTCTTTTCCCGCGCAGGCTCGACGAGAGGCCCATTCCGCACATATTGTAATGCTATCTCACATACTGGCGCATCCTCAAGGCCTAAGAAGGCACGAAGAGTCAAACCCATCTCGGACGCTTGTCTCATGGCACTCGCTACAGTCAATCCAAGTGCTGCCGCAGCTGCTATGATCTCGGGGTCCTCTTCCGGACCGGCTTTCACTATGAGCGGGGGGATCGATTGTTTCTTCTGCATCCCGAGCTGGTCAACTTGTTTCCCGCTTTTTTTACTTTCTTCTTTCTCCTCCTTCAATATTTTTGCTTGCCTACGAAGTTCATGTCCATAGTCGTCAGGCATATTCAGCTCGGCTTGGGACGGTGTCGTCAAAAAATCCTTAGCCCACTTCTTTTGCTTCTCAGTGAATACTTGCTTGGGCTCAGGCTCTTTTTTCGCCTTCAGATCCGCCTTCCATTTCTCATAATCAGCAGACGCGACCAATTTGGTTTCAGCTTCACTAAGTTCCCCAGGCCTTGGGAGGAGAGGCTTCAGTGATGGCTCCGGTACCCTTGTGGTCTTAGGTACATAAGGGTCCGGGTTAATAGTCCAGGAGCGGGTTTCCTTGCTGTCCGCCTGCTTCTGCTTCTTCGCCGGAGGTGGATTGGGGGGCGTCGTACCCGCTGGAGGAGGATTGGGGGGCGTCGTACCCGCCGGAGGTTGTGGACCGGGGGACGGCGTCGAATGGCGTGAAGGAGGTGTAGGTGAACCACCACGACCACCACCACCGCCACCACCACCACCACCACCATCGGAGGGGGGTGGACTTGCTAGCCTTGGCGCCTCGCCTGGAAACACTATGTACTTCTTTTTCCGTAGAATGAACTGGCGCTTGACATCTCCAAGTCTTCTCTCCCCTTCGGGTGTAGGTTTGTCAATCTCCAGGTCCTCAAACCCTTGGACTATGTCTTCCACCGTGACACGAGCATAGCCATATGCAATGGGGTTGTTGTGGTGGAGTGCTCCAGGTGTACAGGGTAAAGCACTGCCGCTAGCTACCTTCGTGGAAACGTTCCCCACGGGATAATGCAGATCACATTCTTTCATCTCCTTTACATCATCCACGGGGTAGTGAGGCTCCGGTGCACGAATCTCGATCATCGGTGCACTACCACCAGGCGGGGCATCCGTGGAAGCCACGCTGCTTCTCCGCTGCTGGCTTCCGCGATCCGCTTCATGATCTTCATGCGGCCCTGCAGCCGATTTTTCTTTCACTAGTTCATGCACGGTCTGCTTCAACTCATGGAGTTCCGATGCAAACTTCGTCATAAGATCTGCATCCCGGTCCGTCTTTCTCTTACGGCTTCTGTAACAGTATGGGTCATTGTCCTGGGAAAACCCTACTTTCCACGGAACTTTGCCTTTGCCTCGTACACGTCCTCCGTGTTCATCATTCCCGAGGGCTGTTGTCAGTGCGTCTTTCTCTCTGTTGAACTTGATCAAGCCCTCTTGAGCTTGGGTCATTACGTCAATAAGGGCTTGGGTGGGAGCAAACTGTCTCTGCCGGTGAACACACACGCTTGTCTCCGGGTCTAGCGATCCCCCATGCCCGTACCACCAGCTTTTGGCCCTTGGGTCCCATCCCTCTGTACCTAGAGGGATTCCTCGCACCCTCAGGTCCTCCTCCATCTTCTGCCACCTAGGCTCCGAAAGGCGGTATCCTCCTGGCCCCATAATATGATGGAACTTTTTCTTACTCGCATTATCCTTATTTTTTTCGATATTTCCTTGAAATGCTCCGATTGCTTTTGCCTCACAAATTCTGGCCAATCATCTTTCAGTTTCTCATGTTGTCCATTGAAATCCGGAGTCTTGCCCTTGTTGACATAGTCACGGGTTAAATTTTTCTTGAAGTTCCGGAATGCTTCGCCCATCTTCTGAAGAGCGAACTCTTTAACTAGCCTCCTCCTCTGACGTCCACCCGGAACCTCGTTACCGAATTCATCGACTTTGTTGTATTCCGGAGGTAGAATGAAATGTTCCATAAGCTTTCTCCAGCAATCCTTTTTCGTTCTCTTGTCGACAAAACTGAAACCAAGACGTGCCTTCTTTGGCTCCTTCCATTCCTGGACGGTGATCGGGACGTTGTCTCTAACAACGACTCCGCATTGGTTGATAAACTTTGAGGTGTGCTGTAGGGGCTTGCCGGTTTCACTGACAAACTCAATGGCATATGTTTCTCCTGTTTTCATCGCCTTGGATTTGCCACGCTTTGTCGTACTCGATCCGGAGGGCTAAAAAAAGAAAGAGAGTCGCGCGCGTTAATACATATGTATTCACATTTTAGTAAGTTTGTATCACGAGAGGCTCAATGTATATATATACCTCGCCGGAGGTGGTTGCTACTTGCAATTCGAGATCGTCGTTTGTTGACGGTTGACCTCCGTCGACAATGTCCGTTCCTTCACCTTCTTGATCATCGACAATCTCTGTTCCACCGTCAAGGTTCAGAAAAGAAGAGACTACATCCTCTTGTTGCTCATATTCTGAGCCCGGCACATAAGGAATCTCGTTGTTGATGATGCCCATTAAATAACTTTCAACCTCCGGATCCCTAAGCGGCTCGGCTCTATCGTCCGCCATATGTCACTCCTGCATGTAGTAAAAATTCTTTAAGTATAAAGGAATTAAAAAATAAGATTAAGGGGACATAGAGGAGGAGGAATTAAAAAATAAGATTATTGAGCACTGCCAAGTATTTTGTTTTGTTTTCTTTGTTTTTCTTTTTGGTTTTCATTTGGTTTCTTTCTTCTTCCTTTTTTCTTCTTTTTTTCTTCTTCTTCCTTTCTTCTTCCTCTTTCTTCTTTCTTTCTTCTTCTTCCTTTTTCTTTTTTCTTTCTTTCTTCTTCTTCCTTTCTTCTTCTTTTTTTCTTCTTCCTTTTTCTTTCTTCTTTCTTTTGGTTTTCATTTGGTTTTCATTTTTTTCTTCTTCCTTTTTCTTTCTTCTTTTTTTCTTCTTCCTTTTTCTTTCTTCTTTCTTTTTTCTTCTTCCTTTTTCTTCTTTTTTTCTTCTTCCTTTTTCTTTCTTCTTTTTTTCTTCTTCCTTTTTCTTTCTTCTTTCTTTGTTTCTTCTTCCTTTTTTTCTTCTTCCTTTTTCTTCTTTCTTTCTTCTTTCTTTTTTCTTTCTTTTTTTCTTCTTCCTTTTTTTTCTTCTTCCTTTTTCTTTTTTCTTTCTTCTTTCTTTTTTTCTTTTTCCTTTTTCTTTCTTCTTCCTTTCTTCTTCCTTTCTTCTTCTTTTTTTCTTCTTCCTTTTTCTTTCTTCTTTCTTTCTTCTTTCTTTTTTTCTTCTTCCTTTTTTTCTTCTTCCTTTTTCTTCTTCCTTTTTCTTTCTTCTTTCTTTTTTTTCTTCTTTCGTTTTTTCTTCTTCCTTTTTCTTCTTTCTTTCTTCTTTCTTTTTTTCTTCTTCCTTTTTCTTTCTTCTTTTTTTCTTCTTCGTTTTTCTTTCTTCTTTTTTTCTTCTTCCTTTTTCTTTCTTCTTTCTTTCTTCTTTCTTTTTTTCTTCTTCCTTTTTTTTCTTTCTTTCTTCTTTCTTTTTTTTCTTCCTTTTTCTTTCTTCTTTTTTTCTTCTTCCTTTTTCTTCTGTTTTCTTTTGTTTTCTTTTGTTTTCTTTTGTTTTTCTTCTGTTTTTTTCTTCCTTTTTCCTTTTTTCTTCTGTTTTTTTCTTCTGTTTGTTTTTCTTTTGTTTTCTTTTTTCTTTCTTCTTCCTTTTTCTTTTGTTTTCTTTTTTTTCTTCCTTTTTCTTGTTTTTCTTCTGTTTTTCTTTTGTTTTCTTCTTCCTTCTTTCTTCTTCCTTTTTCCTTTTTCTTTCTTCTTCTTCTTCCTTTTTCTTCTTCCTTCTTCTTCTTCTGCCGGCGCGCGGAGGACGGCAGGCAGGGGCAGCGGGCGGCGGGCGGCGGGCGGCGGGCGGCAGGGCGTCGGGCGGCGGGCGGCGCGCGGGCAAGGGCAGGGGCTGCGGCGGGCAAGGGCAGGGCACGGGCGGCGGCGGCGCTCACTGTGGACGGGGCCGGCGGCGCGCAGGGCTTCGGCGTCGGCGTCGGCGTCGGGGCAGGGCTTCGGCGTCGATCGGCGTCGGGGCAGCGCTTCGGCGTCGAGAGAGAGGAGAATGGGAAGTGGCGAGACTGCTAAGTGCAGTATATATAGACGTACCTTTAGTCCCGGTTGGGGAGGCGGACCGCGACTAAAGGTACCCTTTAGTTGGCCACACCAACCGCGACTAAAGGCTACCTTTAGTCGCGGTCCGCCTCCCCAACCGGGACTAAAGGGTTTTGGCGCCGCTTTCGTTCCCGCGTAGAAAGACCCTTTAGTCGCCCATCATGAAAGTATCACCAAAATGATCATGATAGTTGTCATCGATATCATCCCCTTCTTCATCTTCTTCCATTCTAACCCCTCTTTCTCCATGCTTGGTCCAACAATTATAGCTTGGCATGAAACCGTGCCGAAGCAGGTGCATGTGAACGTCTCTTGAGGAGGAGTAACCCTTCTGATTCTTACAGACAGCACATGGACAGATAATAAAACCTTGCTGCTTGTTCGCATTTGCCACTACGAGGAAATCTTTCAAACTCGTAGTGAACTCGCCGGAGAGTCGGGGACCGTACATCCATTGCCGATTCATCTGCATTATTATTATATAAAGTATATAATTAACCATCATGCATTTGTTAAACTAACTAGCTAGAAATAATACAAATTAAACAATGAACTACACACATGCGTATTTTATCAATGACACATGAAAGGTTCAAGTTGCTAACCGCGATCGTGGAGGAAAAATAAATGAGAAAGCTCAAGTGTGGCTCGGACACTTCATATCATGTTTGTTTCAGGCTCTCGGGCATTTCATCGAACACCTTGTGTGCATAGGAGGAACCAAAAGCAAACCCACCACCCCCTTCTGAAAATTGTGAAGTGAGCTGAGTGAAGTGAAGTGAGCTGAGTCCTATATATAGGGATGGGCCTTTAGTCCCGGTTGGCCTGGCCAACCGCGACTAAAGGCCTTCGGGGACCTTTAGTCCCGGTTGGCCAGGCCAACCGGGACTAAAGCCCCTCCCGTCCGCCAGCTGGATGGGCCTTTAGTCCCGGTTGGCCTGGCCAACCGCGACTAAAGGCCTTCGGGGACCTTTAGTCCCGGTTGGCCAGCCCAACCGGGACTAAAGCCCCTCCCGTCTGCCAGCTGTCGACCGAGCGCGCTGGGCCCAGATAGTTGGTCGCGGGTCTCCTCCCGAACCGCGACTAAAGACCCCTTTTGTCGCGGTTCGATTATTTTGGGGACTAATGGGGGCGTATGGAAGCGTATTTTTCTACTAGTGTAGACAACATATAGTTCATGTAATGTGCATTTTTAGAGACAAAATAAGTAATTTTATGCATACATTTTTTACACCAGTGTGGTGTGAAGGAGGCATGTGAGGGAACCCGTAGAAGCCGCCTCGCTCCATGTAACAACTCCACAGTTAAAAGCGATTGGTAGTATGAGGGATGGTGATGGACTAGATGCAGGGGGGCGTATATGGATAAGGACTAGCGGAGGGCCGCCATCATCCAGCTCAAGAGATTAATTCAAACATTCTCTTGTGCTTCCATGGTTCAAAGGGGTGTGCCATATTATTTTTCTCCCGTTGCAACGCACGGGCTATTTTGCTAGTATACTATATGGAATTATCTTGAAGAACGCTTTCCGAATTATTCCTTGAAAACTCTAGATGAGATTCTCCAAAAGTTTATTGCTTTTCAAAAAATGGAGCCTAGTGATCCCAAGTTTGATGAATGTCTATTTGAGCTCCGTGATCTTATGTGTGCTAAGGGAAATGTGGGAGTCATTAGTAGCATCATTTGGGAGACAATTAGAATTCATAAACTTGAACATTGTCATGGTCATAAATCTAATGAATCACTTGCTCTAGGTGATGATCACATACACGATGATGACAATGAGCATGGCTATTGT